>NC_083580.1:21813096-22113096 GCF_027579695.1 Neoarius graeffei | reverse complement strand
TAGCTAGGCAGCCTGCTCTTATGCTCTTTTAAATCCTAGCTTTACTATTCCAGATGTCACAGATAGAAAAAAAAGAGTAATCTTTCTGAACATCTGATATGTGACCTCCAGTATTTCCTGTTTGTGAAAATATTTTCACAATGTTCTGATGTCCGAACAGAAAAAAAAACCACCTGGAGATTCTGTGCAATTTCTATGGTTTTACCTTCAGGCCCTGTGAAAGACATTAATAGAGAAAAATGCACACTCACATGCATACTGTAATACGCCACACCGTTAATCCACATATCCCCCTACCTCAGAATTAATGTATACAGACAATTTACCATGTATAGACTCACAGATACATAGATACATCACAGTAGCCCCTCTCCCCCAAGAACATAATAATCTATAATCTAGCACTATAAATGCCTCATCATTTTGTCCTTCTGTATCTCTGGCTGAACCCTTACAAGTGTTATTTGAAGCCTTTAACAGTTTCCAGTTTAGAAAAGGCTACAAGGCTTTTGGAAAGCTAGAGCCATCAAACATCCAAAGAACCCTTCAGGAATTATTTTTTGCAAGGGTGTCTGTTGTTTTTGATCAGGTGATATCTACTCTCGGCCATTAGACCTCAGTCTGGCACCTTGCATATGAGGTTTATTGAATACAGGCCTTAAGTATTGGCTATAGTTCATGCAGAACACAAGATAAAAACTGAACTAAATACACCAACTTGTCTTTGCTTAAACGTAGAACCAAAAAAGACAGCAAATCATGCAGTGTTTAAATAATATTGGCTGGCTTGTTTTCATGGTATATCAGATATATTCCATTCAGCTAGCATGAAATTGAACAAGTCAAAGACAAGTTCAATATTATGCTAGCTGAATGAAATATATCTGATATACCACGAAAACAAGCCAGCCAGTATGATTATTATACATACACACTCTCTTTTCCAGTTTTTCGATGTCCATTGGTATGTTTTTCTCTTGTATAAATACGCGTGAAGAATATCTAATGAAGTTTTGATAGCCTTTCAGGTGTTCAACGCATTTTTCCTTTTTCCGGCGAACAAAGAAATGCAGAAAACTTTCTCATTGAATAATCGCATCAGCTCCGATGTCTCACGTCATGTTGTCTTGACAACCATGCAATATCATAAACCATATTCAATGCTCATTGTCCATTGGGTGGAGTGGCGTAATACACATAGGATAAGTGATATGCTAACAATGTTGCATGCTATCAAACCAAATGAATGAAACCCACTAGAAGGGAATAGAATACCTGTTTTTATTCCATTGAAAAAGTGTCCTGTATGTACAATAATCAAGTTTTTCAGATGGGCCCAGAGTGTATAGAACGCAGGCCTTCCATTGGCTGGTGAATGATGTGCAGTTCCTCAATCACTGTCCATTATCATAATCTTCATACAAAACCCCAGCTCAAATACCTGCAGGTTGCTACAACACACACACACACACACACACACACACACAGTTGCAAGCACCCTATTTTTTTTCATTTCTCATCTCATCTCATCTCATTATCTCTAGCCGCTTTATCCTTCTACAGGGTCGCAGGCAAGCTGGAGCCTATCCCAGCTGACTACGGGCGAAAGGCGGGGTACACCCTGGACAAGTCACCAGGTCATCACAGGGCTGACACATAGACACAGACAACCATTCACACTCACATTCACACCTACGGTCAATTTAGAGTCACCAGTTAACCTAACCTGCATGTCTTTGGACTGTGGGGGAAACCGGAGCACCCGGAGGAAACCCACGCGGACACGGGGAGAACATGCAAACTCCACACAGAAAGGCCCTCGCCAGCCCCGGGGCTCGAACCCAGGACCTTCTTGCTGTGAGGCGACAGCGCTAACCACTACACCACCGTGCCGCCATTTTTTTTTTTCATTTGTTATAGATTTCCATCTTATCACTTCTACATTATCGAGTCAGTACAAAAACATTTTACAGTTCCAAATGTTAATTTTTCCAGCACAAAATTAAATGTTACAGGGAAAAATGTTTGTTTCTAAGCAGCATATTACATAAGAAACCACTTTTCAGATTAAAAAAGAAAACATAATGAAGGCGACTGGGTTTTGCTGCAAAATTAAGAAGCAAGTGTGACAGTCAAAGTGAAGAACTGTGGCTGGTTCTGTAAGATGCTCAGTAAAACCTACAGCTCATTTCCTTATAAAACTGCACTCATTGTACCTGAGACTGCTATTTTTTTTAAGCAAAAGGACGTCTCATACCAAATATTGACTTTGTTTCATTTATTATGGCTTACTGCAGTTTATAGTATATTTATTTTCATGTTAAAACATTTCATTTCATAATTTTAAGGTATTTTTGGTCTACAGCATTTCTTTACATGTGCCAAAGACTTTTGCACAGTACTGTAAATGAACAAATAAGAAGTCAAATGGGTGGCACGGTGGTGTAGTGGTTAGCACTGTCGCCTCACAGCAAGAAGGTTCTGTGTTCGAGCCCAGTGGCCGACGAGGGCCTTTCTGTGTGGAGTTTGCATGTTCTCCCCGTGTTTGCGTGGGTTTCCCCACAGTCCAAAGACATGCAGGTTATTTGGTGGCTCTAAATTGACCGTAGGTGTGAATGTGAGTGTGAATGGTTGTTTGTCTCTATGTGTCAGCTCTGCGATGATCTGGCGACTTGTCCAGGGTGTATCCCGCCTCTCGCCCATAGTCAGCTGGGATAGGCTCCAGGTTGCCCACGACCCTGCACAGGATAAGTGGTTACAGATAATGGATGGATGGATGGATGGATGGATGGATGGATGGATGGATGGATGGAGAAGTCAAATGACAATGCTTTCATTACTGACACTTGGAATGCAAATAGAAATGTTGTGCAGGGGTTTCATGAAGAAACCCATCATAGTGTACAAGTTTTAAAGAAAATTTTCAGGGGGGAAAAAGATTCCATCTTTTTCCATCTTATAGCGTTCAATGAGGCATTTATCCACCATATATAATTGGTGAAAAATAAATATATGGATAAACATAATCGGTGCTTTGGGAGCATTTTGCTGACATGGTTTGAATCCACTTGTCTCTCTAGAGGAAAGAGTCACTGCAAATCTATACAAATTCCTTCTGATTGATTACCTTTATCCTATGATGAAACATTTCTATCCTGATGGGCGTCGTCTTGCCCAGGATGACACACCCCATCTGCAGGGCAAGATGCCTCACTGAATGGTTTGATGAGTATTAAAATGATGTATGCTGTGATCTTCACAGTTTCCAGATCTCAACTCAATTGAACAAGCATGGGATATTTAGACAGCACCGTCCATCATCATCATCATCATCATCAAAATGCTAATTGTTGGAATATCTTTTGGAAGAATGGCATTCAATAGCTTTTTTAAAACAATATTTGCCCTTTGCTTTCAATAGTTAGTTTATCAATATGGAAACAAAGTGCTTCCTCAACAAGGACTGTTTTTAATGGCTGTTTTACTTGCTTTTTTTACAAGACAATACAGGAAATTATGCTTTGTGACTCCAATTTTTCATTCTAGGTCTTTTTTTCCAAAGAATGTAATTTAAACTCATTTGTAACCTTCCAGGAAATAGTGTCAGAAGCAAAGCTCAAATGTGCTCTCTCATACCCCATTTCCACTAACGTGAACTAAGGGCTAGTTCTGGGTTGGTGCTAGTGTCTGGTTTGGAGTTGGTTCAACTTGCAAAGCTTCTAAAAACTGGTTTGCTTTAACCATGGGCAAGAGAGCCACCATAGAGCCACATCATTACATCACTGGATACATCTGTAGATGTCTTCACTTTCCCAGCCACACTAGTGCGCCAAGCAGAACAACAGTCATGGTGGACTACATAATTTCTTTTTCTTCTAATTCTTCTGTGGATGAGGTGAACTAGACACTACACAAGCTTTGGGGTTGTTTTTTTTTTAATGGTGGCTTTTTAGTTGGTCTTGTTGCTCATGATAATCCCACCCTCAGCCCCTGATGTCAGCAGTTCTTGGCTCTAGACCAGTAAAGTGCTGCTGTTTTCCTGTTCGAGAACCGGTTCTTTGGCTGTCGAAACACGAAGAACTGGTTCAAGATTAGGCACCAGCTCCAAACCGGCACTCAAACTGCCTTGGTGGAAAAGGAGTATCAGTTGCATAGCTACACACATACGCAGCGCACAAGCATCTAGCATCCATATAATATCATATCAAGAAAATGTTTTGTTTAGTTTTTTAAATAAATAGGTATCCTGCCTGTGTCAGCCCTGCAATGACCTGGCAACTTGTCCAGGGTGTACCCCACCTCTCGCCCATAGTCAGCTGGGATAGGCTCCAGCTTGCCTGCGACCCTGTAGGACAGGATAAGCGGCTACAGATAATGGATGGATGGAGGGTATCCTGCCTTGGCGAAAACACTGCAGACCTAAAGAGTATCCATTTACATAACGATGTACAGCATGCAAACACACATGCATTAAATCTTTAAAACATGAACACAAACTTTTCAAGAAATACACAAACATAAACACCTATGCATTAATAAATATGTTGCAAAGACTTTGATGTAATGGAAAGACTGATAATGAATTGAAAACCATTCTAAATTATATTGATGCAACTGTTTTAAATCAGTTAAAGGTAGACTGCCTTTCAGATTTTTCAAGTGTAGGTCATAGAAAGGGGCGGCACGGTGGTGTAGTGGTTAGCGCTGTCGCCTCACAGCAAGAAGGTCCTGGGTTCAAGCCCCGTGGCCGGCGAGGGCCTTTCTGTGCGGAGTTTGCATGTTCTCCCCGTGTCCGCGTGGGTTTCCTCCGGGTGCTCCGGTTTCCCCCACAGTCCAAAGACATGCAGGTTAGGTTAACTGGTGACTCTAAATTGACCGTAGGTGTGAATGTGAGTGTGAATGGTTGTTTGTGTCTATGTGTCAGCCCTGTGATGACCTGGCGACTTGTCCAGGGTGTACCCCGCCTTTCGCCCGTAGTCAGCTGGGATAGGCTCCAGCTTGCCTGCGACCCTGTAGAAGGATAAAGCGGCTAGAGATAATGAGATGAGATGAGATGAGGTCATAGAAAGAATTTTCCCTGATACCCATTTATTTTTGTTTAGTTGACCGAAAGCTACTGAATTCAAATCACAGACTTCCAATTTTATTAGTTTTTTTAATAGAACAATTAATGAATTTAGGGCCACATGGCCCTAAATCCACCGCTATTTTTTCTTGCTTCACCATGACCCAATTCAAGATACTGCATCATGCATCACATGGTGGGCTTTCCCCGTTCATGCAAGGCATTGCAGGATACAAATTTGAAACAGGAGAGAAAAATGGAGGATGCAAATGAAACACAAAACACCGACTACAGTAATGGAAAGCAAGAAGAAAAGATGTTATGTTGCGAAGGAAAGGAAACGCAGGACCAAACTAATAAATATCGGCGGTCAGTGAGCACCTCGGTGTGATCAGCTGTTCGTTTAGCGACAGAATAATGTAACTGTCAGTGCACTGTCAAGGTAAACCTGTAGATGGCAGTAATGCAACACTAAATGCCAGCTGTTGTAAAACCCAAAAGAAGAAGGAAAAGAAGAAGAAACAGGTAAACCTGTGCATGTGCGCATGGACTTCCTATGTCTGCTTGACTACGCAAAGCAAGCAATTTCATGTGCATTATTTGCCAGGGAATCCACTCAAATTAAATAACTTCCCAGCCACAGAATGGCCTGGGGTTTTTTTTGTTTTGTTTTTTGAGATATTACAGAAATAAACATGTATCACAATGACCAAATTTCAGAGGGAACTAAATTTGACCAATTTTATGAAATCAAAAGGCCGTATAGCTTTAAGCTTGCATATACACAGTTATATATGCACTGAAACACACAACCACTGTTTTGTTTCTGTGGTCACATGATTTATGTGCATTGTTCTTTTCCTATCACACTCTTCAAACATGTGGAATATATCTGTGTGTACTCTACTGAACACATAAACAGCCTAATTGTCTCGGTAATGAGTCCCATGTGCAGTTGCTGATATTTATCTGTTGTAAACAGGCACAATACACACACATAGTACAACTCCAATTCGAAAAAAGTTGGGACACTGTGTAAACCAGATAAAAGCAGAATGTGAATATTTGCAAATCATGGAAACCCTATATTTCATTGAAAATAGTACAAAAACAACATATGAAATGTTGAAATTGAGAAATGTTATTCTCATCTCATCTCATCTCATTATCTGTAGCTGCTTTATCCTGTCCTACAGGGTCGCAGGCAAGCTGGAGCCTATCCCAGCTGACTACGGGCGAAAGGCGGGGTACACCCTGGACAAGTCGCCAGGTCATCACAGGGCTGACACATAGACACAGACAACCATTCACACTCACATTCACACCTACGGTCAATTTAGAGTCACCAGTTAACCTAACCTGCATGTCTTTGGACTGTGGGGGAAACCGGAGCACCCGGAGGAAACCCACGCGGACACGGGGAGAACATGCAAACTCCGCACAGAAAGGCCCTCGCCGGCCATGGGGCTCGAACCCGGACCTTCTTGCTGTGAGGCGACAGCGCTAACCACTACACCACCGTGCCGCCCAGAAATGTTATTGTTTTTTGAAAAAATATATGCTCGTTTTGAATTTTAATGTCAGCAACACATTTCAGAAAAGTTGGGATGGGGCAACAAAAGACTGAAAAAGTTGTGTAATGCGAAAAAAAAACCTAATTAAATGCATGAAAAGCAGAGATGTGTCTGTAGGGGAAATCACTGTATGGGCTCAGGAACACTTCAGAAAACCACTGTCTGTGAAAACAGTTCATTATCGCATCCATAAATGCAAGCTAAAACCAGAAATGTGTTGCTGACATCAAATTCAAAATGAGCATATATTTCTCAAAAAACAATAAAATTTCTCAGTTTCAACATCTGATATGTTGCCTTTGTACTATTTTCAATGAAATATAGGGTTTCCGTGATTTGTAAATTATCGCACTCTGTTTTTATTTACAGTTTGCACAGCATCCCAACTTTTTTCGAATTGGGGTTGTATATATTTGTACTAATGTGTGTTTGAGCTTTTGGAGTGGAAAATGTGTGCTTGTACTGGATGCAGACAAGACTCATGATGCTTGCCTTCAAAGGTCAGGAACAAAAAAACAACTATCATTTCCTAAACTAGGCTTTGAGTCCACCGCAACTCTGACCTTCACCCAGAGGAAACCCACGCAGACACCGGGAGAGCATGCAAAATCCACACAGAAAGGCCCCCGCTGGCCGCTGGGCTTGAAAGCAGAACCTTCTTGCTGTGAGGCAACAGTGCTAATCACTACACCACTGCCACTCAAATCAAATTTTGTTGGTTGCTTCTTTCATGAAACCCTTTCGAACATCCTGTGATTATGAAGCTGCCATCTAATATTTGATTTGATATTTGATCATGAAATGTGATGTCCACAAAAAAAAATCACCTACACTGACTTCAGTATGCATCATCTTCTGAGACAATTGTTAATTACTTATTACTTAAAAAAAAACAGACACCCACGCAGTGCAAAGTCATGATATAAAAAATGCTAGACTTTGAATAGGAGAAATATCCTTCCTCGTGAGACTGTGAGTCTGCAGGCTTTCTTCACTTGGGAAAAAGCTGAGACTGATTCAGTGTGAGGGTGTGACAAACTAAATGAATTGATGCAGGCAAAGTTTCAGGAGGGAACAAGTCATAAATTAATTTGTTATTCCACTAGGCAAGTAAAAGCAATAATATGCTTGCCCAGTCTCATGTTTTGGTTGCTTGGAAATCTAACCGATTAGGCCAGGGGTTCCCAAAAAAGGGGTCACAACCATATGGGGTTGCTTTACAAATGGGATCATGAGAGATACTCACAATCTTTTGTTTTATTCAATTATTTTACAAACTTTGCCTGCGACCCTGTAGAACAGGATAAAGCGGCTAGAGATAATGAGATGAATGAATATTAGAAATACAGAGGAAGGCTTTTGTGTGATCATATTTTGAAACATTCCTTGGAGTTGCATTCAGGCTCCCAGAGTCAGACTACTATTAACCAGTTTTTGGATTACAGTCACTGTTTGAATTTTAAAAATCTCTCATGTCACCTTCAAACCTACCAAGAGGTTTGTGTATTGTGTAGCAGTCTTCTGGAGTTTCTAGACTGTTGTGCCATCGAGTGAATGTCACTTTTTTGTCACTGCTTCTGCTTCAAGCATGCAAAATCATGCCTCAAGTATCAGGCCATATCACATCACCCTGGCATAGGCTACTTTCCTATTACAACATAACACTTCCCATTAGACTGGTAAGTCAGTGCAAGGACTACTTTTTTGGGTTTTAGTCACTTATATTACATATACATATGTAAGTTAATAACATAATACAGCCCCAAATCAGAAAAAGTTGGAGGGTATGGAAAATTCAAGGAATCTGGAAGAATTTTGGTCTGTAAAGGGCAAGGGCACAAGCCTAAGCCGAACACCCAAGTAGAAAGGGATTTGGCTATTTCACCCTCTAGGGTGCATAATATCATTAAACCATTCAAGGAATCTGAAGGAATTCTGGTGCAAGGGCAAGCCCAAACTGAACACCCATAATCTCCAATCCATCAGATGGCACTGCATCAAGAACCATCATTCATCTATAGCTGATATAACCACATGGGCTCAGGATTACTTTGGCAAACCTTTGTCAAGCACTACAATACAGAGTTACAGCCACAAATGCCAGTTAAAACTTTATTGTACAAAAAGGAAGCCTTATGTTAACTGTGTCCAGAAGCGCCATTGACTTCTCTGGTCTCAGAGGCATCTGGGACAGACCATCACACAGTGGAAACATGTATTGTGGTCAGACGAGTTCCAGGTCTTTTTTTTTTGTAATAAATGGGTGTTGTGTACTCCGGACCAAAAGCCAAAAAGACCATCCAGACTGTTATCTGAAACAAGTCCAAAAGCCAGGGTCTGTCATGGTATGGGGTTGTATCAGTGTCCTTGGGAAAGGTACTTTACACTTCTGATGGCAGCACTAATGCAGGGAAGTACACTGAGATTTTGGAGCAACATATGCTGCCTTCAAGATGACATCTTTTGGAGGGATATTTCAACAAGACAATGCAAAACCATATTCTGCACACAATACAAAGGCATGGCTGTGGAAGAAGAGGGTGCCTGTTCCCTCTGTCCCCAATAGAGAATATGTGGCAAATTTTGAAAAATATCACAATGATGACTGCGTAGTGTTGCACATTTTAAGACCTGCTTGCAAGAAGAATGGGGAAAAAAGAACACCTGAAACGTTTCATCACTTGGTGTCTTCAGTCCCGAAACATGTTTAAGTGTCGTGAGAAGGAATGGTATCATTATAAAGTGGTAAATGCTTTACCGTCCCAACTTTTTTGAAATGTGTTGCAAGAATCAAAATTCAAATGTGTTTATTTTGAAAAAATAAATCATGAGGTAAAACATCAAATAATGTGCTGTTGTATTGTTTTGAGTGGAATACAGGTCAAAGATGATGTACAAATCACTATTTTCAGTTTTAATTTCAATTTCAACATACCGTCCCAACTTTTTTCTGATTTGGGGTTGTAAAATGTTTACATGTTACAGTAGTCCTTTATTATAAATCTGGAATATTAAAAAAATAGAGTGGTTGATGCTTGGGATCACAGAATATCATAATGTCCATTTAGGGTCGTTTGCCCAAAACATTTGGGAACCCCAAGACTAGCCTAAAAAGTTGTAGCTAACAAGTGTATTAATTTCTCTCTCTCTCGCTCTCTCTCTCTCTCTAATTAAGTGTATTAATACTGACAAAAGAAAAGCAAAAATGTTTATGAATTCCCAGGGAACACAACAACTCTGTGTAGCTATAGTATTTATCCTCTCCTAAAGAAGATTTGAGAACGTAGCACATTGTGTTAGTGCCACTGAAAATAAAGTCAGCATGTCATTTGTCAATGTTTCAACTATGAGATGTGGTGTTATGTTCTCACATCTTGTTAAAGATATTACCCCTACTTTTCTCTGGATGTGTTTAACTGTGGGTGGCATGGTGGCGCAGTGATTAACACTGTCGCCTCACAACAAGCCGGTTCTGGATTCGAACCTGCCAGCCGACCGGGATCTTTCTGTGTGGAGTTTGCATGTTCTCTACAGTCCAGAGACATGTGGATTAGGTCAACTGGCTATTGTAAATTGCCCAGAAGTGTGAATATGAATATCACATTCACACTCTCTTTCTCTCACTCTCTTTCTGTGTAAGTGACCTGTCCAGGATATACCCCACCTCTCACCCAGTGTCAGCTGGGATTGGCTCCAGCCCACTTGCGAACCACAGTGGATAAGCAGGATAGAAAATGAATGAATGAATGAATGAAAGTTTAACAGCAAGGTGACTGCATGTTGTGCTGGCTGAACAGTTCAATAAGAGTTCAGTTTCATCAGCATGTCATACCTGTGTGTTTTTAAAACTATTAGCCTGGACATACCATAGATTCTCCTTGTGCCAGGCACCAGGATTACTGATTTGTTCACTCATTCAAAAGTTCAAGGTCAGGGACTGACAAACAGGAACGTGAAAGAGCAGAGAGCAAAAGGAGCAAAAATTGATGCATGGAAAGGTTTAGGAGAAGGATAACAAGACGGGGCCCTCTAAATTCAAAGTGATAGCCCTTCCTATTAAATGGGCTGTTAAAATTGCCACTGTAACAAGTACTAAATCACATGGTGGTGTGATTGAACAAATATACTTATGAAGAAATACACATACCCTTTTCAAGCATGATATACATTGCACATACAGTCCTCTTTTAAACGAGCACAGACGCATGAGTCTATAATTTCCCTCTCCCCATCTCTCTCTCTTTCTCTCTCTCTCAACACACACACACACACACACACACACATGTTAAAGTCATTAGCAGTGTAGTCTTGCAGCAAGCCGACAGCATCCTATTACACCATTATATTGTGGGAACAAAAGGATAGTGTGTGTGTGTGTGTGTGTGTGTGTGTGTGTGTGTGTGTGTGTGTGTGTGTGTGTGTGTGTGTGCGTGCCATCATGTGTGTGATCTACTGACAGCTCCAACAGAGCCAGACATCCAGAGGCACACCTTAAACCCTGTTCTCACACACACACACACACACACACACACACACACACACACACACACACACACACACAATCAGAACATTCCAGAATGTAGCCCACCTGGATCCAGACATACCCACAATGCCCTGGAGTTTAATGACATAGCACAGACTAGTAAAGACTATAATCTCTCTCTCTCTCTCTCTCTCTCTCTCTCTCTCTCTCACACACACACACACACACACACACACACACACACACACACACACACACACACACAGATCACCCAATTCAGGATATGCTGCTGCTCAGGATTATGTCATTAACCACTGGAATGAAATGCAATGATTGGTTAGAATATTCAGTGTGTGTGCATACGTGTGTGTGTGTGTGTGTGTGTGGTCTACTGCATGTACTCTCGTTACAGTACTTCAGTATATGGTTGACTGTAACGGTACTATTTTGAGTATAATTAAATCATAGTAATTTAATTTGAATTGATAGATAGATAGATAGATAGATAGATAGATAGATAGATAGATAGATAGATAGATAGATAGATAGATAGATAGATAGATAATTTTCACATTTTCACATTTATTTTTGATCACTGTTACAGAGCAAACAAAATAAACCATTTCACCCACAGAAGGCACTAAGCCTTCTGAAAAAAAAGACAACATGTTTAAAGTTAAAATTATTCATCTTCAAGACCGAATTAAAAAGAAAGCAGTTTCCTGACAAAAGTACACACTCCAGGCACCAAATGCTTTCATCAGAATCAGCAATATCTGAGACAAAGGAGACAGAGGTGCATCCCTGGCCCAATTTATCATTGGTATCATCAGTTTTAAATACACAAATGCAAATGCAATAGTGTGATAATCTGCAAATTATGAAAGCCAAAACCCTTGGAGGTATCAGAATTTCACAGCTCAACATCCAACCTGCCAGAACATGTACAGGTAAGCCATTAGCTCACTAGATCTTTTGATGTTTTGGATTTTGAACACTCTGTATTAAACTTAAGATGTAATTTGAGATCAGTTAATGACTGCCTGTTGTGTTAAAGCTCATCTCATCATCTCATTATCTCTAGCCGCTTTATCCTGTTCTACAGGGTCGCAGGCAAGCTGGAGCCTATCCCAGCTGACTACAGGCGAAAGGCGGGGTACACCCTGGACAAGTCGCCAGGTCATCACAGGGCTGACACATAGACACAGACAACCATTCACACTCACGCCTACGGTCAATTTAGAGTCACCAGTTAACCTAACCTGCACATCTTTGGACTGTGGGGGAAACCGGAGCACCCGGAGGAAACCCACGCGGACACGGGGAGAACATGCAAACTCTGCACAGAAAGGCCCTCGCCGGCCACGGGGCTCGAACCCGGACCTTCTTGCTGTGAGGCGACAGCGCTAACCACTACACCGCCGTGCCGCCCTGTGTTAAAGCTAGGGTAAGCAAATTTGGAGAAACCAGCAATAGTCAGGTAGATTTTGGAAGTGTCCAACTGAAAAATCCCTTCAGCCCTCCCTCCAAAACCACTCCTCCAAAACACATGAACACGCACTACCTGACTACTGCTGGAGGATGAGACCATGAGAGTGAGCATTGGGGAGAGGCATATACCTCATGTCTCATTCACATGTAAGAAAACATCTAACATCCTCACAGTAAATATAAACAATCAATATGACTATTGCTAGACTATTGCTGCTTCTCTAACCATTAGGCCATGGCTTCCCCTAGGTAGGTAGACAGATGGGTAGGCCATGCAATCATTTCATAGGCTTTTTACAGCCCTGTGACTGCCTCAGAGAACAGATTTTTTTATTGTCAGAGCATTTCATTTATTCATTGCTGTCGGGATGTGAACATAATTTCAAGAAATATAGCAAAAAATGCTTCTAAAATAAATGGCCAAACCTCATCTCATCTCATCATCTCTAGCCGCTTTATCCTGTTCTACAGGGTCACAGGCAAGCTGGAGCCTATCCCAGCTGACTACGGGCGAAAGGCAGGGTACACCCTAGACAAGTCGCCAGGTCATCACAGGGCTGACACATAGATACAGACAACCATTCACACTCACATTCACACCTACGGTCAATTTAGAGTCACCAGTTAACCTAACCTGCATGTCTTTGGACTGTGGGGGAAACCGGAGGACCCAGAGGAAACCCATGCGGACACGGGGAGAACATGCAAACTCCGCACAGAAAGGCCCTCGTCGGCCACAGGGCTCGAACCCGGACCTTCTTGCTGTGAGGCAACAGCACTAACCACAACACCACCATGCCACCCATGGCCAAACCTAGCTTTATTGAAGTGCTTCTGAAGTGTGTAAGGGACTAAACAGCTAACTATGTAACTAGAAACATGTATTAATGAATACTAGCTAACAAAGGTTAACTAACTGAAACTCCAGCTGCATTTGGCTAAGTTTCTGTAGGTAATGTGACCTTTCTGTATACACTCACTGGCCACTTTATTAGGAAGACCCATTCACCTGCTGGTTTATGCAGTTCTCTAATCAGCCAATCCACAATGCATAAAATCATGCAGATACCAATCAAGAACTTCAGTTAATGTTCACTTCAAACATCTGAATGGGAAAAATTGTGATCTCTGTGACTTTCACTGTGGCAGTTGGTCTGGTTTGAGTATTTCAGAACCTGCTGATCTACTGGGGTTTTCACACACAACAGTCTCTAGAGTTTACACAGAATGGTGCAAAAAAACAAAAAACACTGAGTGAGCGACAGTTCTGTAGGTGGAAACAAATGCCTTGTTGATAAGAGAGGTCAGAGGAAAATGGCCAGATTGGTTCGAGCTCCCAGGAAGGATATAGCACCTCATAGCAACTCTTTACAACCGTGGTGAGCAGAAAAGCATCTCAGCATGCAACAGCAGAAGACCACACTGGGTTCCACTCCTGCAGCCAAAAACAGGAATCTTAGAATCAAGAACAAGTCCTATTAAAGTGGCCAGTGAGTGTAGAACTGTAGATATTTTCAGATTAGTTGTGTCAGTTGTAGACATATAATAAAGTCATTACTCAAGTCAGTTTTCACCAGATGATTTATTTACACTTACTTGAGTAATGTGACTTTTTTGATCTTGAGTAATTTTCTTGAGTACTCAGATCATTCCTGTAGTAATTGCTCGTATGTTTCACCGCCAAAACTTATGTAACTATTGGATGCAATTTAATCTCCATCTTAAAAAAATAATGAGTTCAGTGTAGTAATTTGTCCTATCAGGACAAAGTTTGTGCAATATTTTCTACGAATCACCCAGAACACTAGGAACATCTCAGCTCAATGCAGCACTTTTCCCCAAATCCTGAATGATCCATCATCACATCCATTTTTAACACCTGCCAGTGACAAAACAATGAAAATATGTATACACATGAGAAAGAGATGAAAGGTGAAATGAGTAAAGGGTGAGAGTGATGGGGAACAAATGAAAACTTATAAACTGTGCCAAAACAATTGCAGACATGACTCAAGGCAGTCAGTCCTGGCTCCGCCTCCACAGCGTGGGGCCGCCTGTTAAACTCATAACTCCGCCCACCACAGCTGCTCTAATGTGATAGACAGCCCGTTACTTCATTCTTTTACACACACACACACACACACACACACCATTAAATACACACAGGAGCACATAACCCACCCTTTTCTCCCTCAGAGACACTAGAGAACTTTGAAGGGAAGCAGAACATCTGACTGCAGAGGAACTCATCACTAAATAGACAGTTACTGGATATTTATGTCCCATATTGTACATATACAAACTAATCAAGCTTAGAGACACTTCACAAGACTGACAATACACACAGGGTGTGTGTGAAAAATGACAGGGAGGATGCAGCTTCTTGTAGCCATATCTCTAATTCTTAGTTTAAATTCAGGCGTGGATGCTGAGTCAACCGGTGAGTACGCTTTATAACATTTTTATTATTATCTTCAAAGCCTATAGTACATTATAATATTTTATATTAACTTTTGAAATATTGCACTACCTTAAAACACCTTAAAAATAACTTTCATTGCCCAATATAGCAATACAGTAATTTGTTTCACATTTCACTCACGTTCATTCTGTCTTTCAGGCACCTTCAGTCTCTCTTTCTCATAATGTTCAAATGTTCATCCTCTTTTTTTTTTTGTCCTTCTAACCATCTTCAAGTAGTCTGAACTTGTTTCACTGTGATGGTTTATGAAACTTATAATCATCAAAGTGGTTCAGCTCCGATTACTGCCAATTGTGTGTGTGTGTGTGTCTGTGTGAGTTGAGAGAGAAAGAGAGAGAGCGAGACATAGACACAGAGACAGACAGACAGACAGAGTAACTGCGTACATGACCTAAGCTGTGTGCAGGTTAAACTCATGATGATTTTCGCAGAGTGGAGGAGATCAAATGATACTATAAAATCCAAACAGCACAAAAGCTGACAGTGATACTGATTGAACACTGATATCTGTTTGGCATGCTTGAAACTCATACAGGCTGCTCTGATTGCTACAGTGGATATAAAAAGTGTACACACACTGTTAAAATGATAGATTTTTCTGCTGTAAAAAAAAAATGAGACCACGATAAATAATTTCAAAACTTTTCCCACCTTTAATGTGACCTATAACCTGTACAATTCAATTGCAAAACAAACAAATCTGTTAGGGGGGGAAAACATAAAAATAAAAAACGTACAATAAGCTGGTTGCATAAGTGTACACACCCTTAAACTAATACTTTGTTGAAGCACCTTTTGATTTAATTACAGCATTCAGTCTTTTTGGGTCGGAGTCTGTCGGCCTGCCACATCTAGACTTGGCAATATTTGCCCACTCTTCCTTGCAAAAGCGCTCAAAATTTGTCAGACTCCGAGGGCATCTCTTGTGCACAGCCCACAGATCAGGTCACCCCACAGATTTTCAATTGGATTTAGGTCTGGGCTCTGGCTGGGTCATTCCAAAACTTTAATTTTCTTCTGGTGAAACCATTCTTTTGTTGATTTTGATGTATGCTTGGGGTCACTGTTGTGCTGAAAGATGAAATTCCTCTTCATCTTCAGCTTTCTAGCAGACACCTGAAGGTTTTGGGCCAAAACTGACTGGTATTTAGAACCGTTCATAATTCCCTCCACCTTGACTAAAGCCCCTGTTCCAGCTGAAGAAAAATAACCCCAAAACATGATGCTGCCACCACCATGTTTCAACGTGGGTATGGTGTTCTTTTGGTGATGCGCAGTGTTGTTTTTGTGTCAAACATACACAGCAAAATTCTCAGAGTTAATTTCCCAGTGTTAAGCAAAAGTGTTAAAATATAGAGCTGAAATGACACTGTAAAAAGTTGACTTAATTGTGAAGGAGTCAATTGTGTATTTAGGAAGTGTTAAATTAACACTGCAGAGATTGGGACAAAGCATAGTGTTCAAATTTACTCTCTCAGAGTTGATTTAAAACTATAAAATTTGCTGTGTACCTTTTGAAATTGTGGCCAAAAAGTTCAACCTTGGTTTCATCAGACCATAACATATTTTCCCACATGCTTTAGGGAGAGTTGATGTATTTTTTTTGCAAAATTTAGCCAGGCCTGGATGTTTTTCTTTTTAAGAAAAGGCTTCCGTCTTGTGACCCTACCCTATAGTCCAGACATATGGAGAATACGGGAGATTGTTGTCACATGTAGTACACAATCAGTACTTGCCAGAAATTCCTGCAGCTCCTTCAGTGTTGCTGTAGGCCTCTTGGCAGCCTCCCTGACCAGTTCTCATCTTGTCTTTTCATCAATTTTGGAGGGACGTCCAGTTCTCGGTAATGTCACTGTTGTCCCATATTTTCTCCATGTCTTGATGACTGCCTTCACTGTGCTCCATCGTATATCTAATGCCGTGGAAATGTTTTTGTACCCTTCTCCTGACTGATACCTTTCAACAGTGAGATCCCTTTGATGCTTTGTAAGCTTTCTGCAAACCATGGCTTTTGCTAGAGGATGCAACTGAGTAAATGTCAGGAAAATCCTACTAGGACAGCTGAACTTTATTTGGGGTTAATCAGAATCATTTTAATTGATGGTAGGTGTGTACCCAAAATGACTGGATGCTGTAATTAAATCAAAAGGTGTTTCAACAAAGTATTAGTTTAAGGGTGTGCACACTTATGCAACCAGCTTATTGTACGTTGTTGGTTTTTTATGTTTTTCCCCCAACAGATTTGTTTGTTTTTCAATTGAACTGTACAGATTATAGGTCGCATTAAAGGTGGGAAAAGTTTTGAAATTATTTATCGTGGTCTCATTTTTTTACATAAAAAAAACTATCATTTTAATGGGGTGTGTACACTTTGTACATCCACTGTACTTGTTTTGCCTAGTTAAATCCTTGAAACTTATCTTCGCTTGCACATCTGCTCTGTTTCCATAAGTTTATTCTGACCAGTGATGTAAGGCTTCATTCTACATTGACGTCACCCTGCCATACTATACACAGATGACTTGGCTTTGTAAATCCCATTTTCCAATCATTTAGCTATAACACACTCTTGAATGTGGATATCTACGCATGTTCGTCCTCTAAAAAAACAAGAAACATCTGTTCAGAGCTGTAGCTGCGTCAGTGATTGTTGCTCCCTGAACAGCTGTGTCTGTGTCAGTGACTGTTTGCTCCTGGATCCATGAGGTAGACTCTCCTGGACGGCAGAGGCCTACATCCCTAGATCATCCTTTGTCAATTCAATGTCCTTCAGTATAGACAGATCAGAACCTATCAGATATATCATACCTAAATAGACACTAATTCTAAGCCTCAAATATTCTGCCTCAATCTGCCATAAATCACACATTATTCCTGATCATAAACTCTATACATAGTATTCTTAGAATAAAAAAAAAGAAAGAAAGATGGTATTATTGTTGTGTATAAGTTTAAATGGCCATTTTACCCTGATTTGATTAATTTCATCCCTTAGGCTTTATGGTCATCTGGATTTGATGTGAGATGTATTGCACACACACACACACACACACACACACGCACAAAACACATATGTTAGTGATTTTTAACTGTCTGCATGAAAACAATCTTGAATGCACTAACCTAAAGCAGTAGGCATTCATGATTGGTCACAGCAGCTGGTGCCGAGCTCTGATTGGTTCAACGGGTTGACCTCAAGCTCCTCTCATTCATCTTTCATTTACAGAGAGAGAAAAAAATTTTGATACGGTCATGGACTGCGTTTCCTGCCTCTTTATTTTATTGCCCCAGTCTCAGAACCCAAAAAGCTTTTCAGCCTTTCAGTAGCCAGAAAGACAGACAGTAGTTAGAACTGATTAGGTGCTTGTAAAAGTAATGGCACAGCAACCACAGCACAGCAACCAACTCAGCAAACACAAACATGATAATATTAGCTTTGGAATAAGCACAAAAAGCCATGACCCAGCATGAATGGGGGAAATGATTTAGGAATTTGCCAAAGCTTGCACACAGGTATGGCATTTCAACTAACATCCTGGAAAAAAAAATTGGGTCTTGGGTTAAACGCTGGCGACTTCCCTGAGCAGGTCGCTAAGCACATGAAAGTCTGAACTCAGTTGCTGGACTTGCCTCAACACACACCTTTATTATAATAAACGGAGACATAAATAACAGCCCTGTTCAGGACCCAAAAGCCAATGGCCAATAGCCACCGCCATAACAACCGACATCTGTATTTGCAGTTTCAGGCAATGAAATCATTGTTACCACTGGTCAAAGGGGGTAACTTCTGGAAATGTTAAATGAATCACTTACAGTAAAATAGAAGTCTATTTGAATAACAGTCAATCTGAATAAACATTAAAATGTAGGCTACTGATGGTGGTGCAGTGGTTAGCACTGTCACCTCAAAGCAAAAAGGTTCCGGGTTCTCAATAGGGGCCTTTCTGTATGGAGTTTGTATGTTCTCCTCGTGTCTGTGTGGATTTCTTCCGGGCTTCCGGTTTCCCCCACCATCCAAAGACATGCAGTTAGGTTAACTGGCTACTCTAAATTGCTCATAGGTGTGAATGTGTGTGAATGGTGGAGAGGAGAAAACCTTTATAATAATCCAGTAAAAGGCAACGAGAAACCACTACTGTAATTCTTCCCTAGAAGCTTTGTGGCCACGTCACTGCAGTGATATGACAAATAGAGAGAGAGAGAGTTTTCATGACACTTTTTGGGTTTAGCTATTATCAACCTCAATGATATTTTAAAGATTGAGGTTATAACTTATTTATGCCAAATAGCACCAAGTTCAGGCTTCAAATTACATATTTTAAATGATCCAGCATAATAATGATATTGAATATCAAAGTCCTCTGGAAATCTCTTTCAGGAGTTGGGATGACTGTATCTGAATGCTATTTCATCAGAGTGACCCTAAGAAAGCACAAAGAACTGCTGATGTTTTACCTCCCTGAACATTTAACATAGAAAGATAGCCAATATTTAAATAGGAAATCTGATAGGACCTAAACTAAATCCTTGCAGGACATCTTAGGTTATAGTTAAAAATTCTGATCAAACATCCCCTCATTCATATTTCTGGAATCATCTATGCAAAGGGGCCACAAACCATGAATCTATTCCTATATCAAATCTCATGTTCCACTTTCAAACCAGTAATTCTTGGAGAACTGTTACAATGCTGTCTTCCACTAAATTTGGTTATGTTAGTGCATGTTGGCTATCTGCAGAAAATTATGGACACTTCCAGGCAATGTCAAGGTTGATTTCAAACTGTTTAATAGTTACACACTTTGCTCAAATCCATATGCATTTGGCTAAACAACATATGGCTAAAATTAGTTTGTTACAGTCCCCAGTTCCTGTTACCACATGTAAAACAGAACTGTTTACCTCTGCAGTGTATAACCTCCTGACATCACCAGACTGTCTGCCAGATCTCCTGCATGGAGGTTTGGCAGAACAGGGAGTAACGGAGCTCTTCCTGCTTGCAACATTTCGCCTGCAACCCCGAACTGGAACCAGTGTTTTTGGGCTCTATAATCCACAAGACAACAGCAAATACTTTGAGTTCACCATTATGGGCAAACTGAACAAAGGTGAGCATGTTTTAATGGTATGGAAACAATTCAAACAAGTGTTTCAGTGACTTTAGAATCATGTCTTCACTGCTGTGTCTCACTGGAAGAGCTGAAGTACAACCTCCTGAACGGATTCCACCGATTTCTCTCTTTTTCATTCCTCTCCTCCCTGTCCTTGCCATTATTACCATCTATGAATTTCAATCTCAAAAATTCTTGATGTCTCTTTCTATGACTAGCTACACTACGTTACCTGCGCATTGATGGCAGGGTGGCCACTGTCACCTTTAACAACCTCAAACTGGCAGACGGAGAGAAGCACAACCTCCTTTTTCACCTGAAGGGCCTGGAGGTTCCATACAGCCAGGGGTCTTTTCCACCTGGCCAAGCAACTTTGCCAGTGCCAGGGGTGGACTTGCATCTGGACTGCCGATTGGTGGAGACATTGAGAGATTTACCAGCAGTGTTCAATGGGCTCAGGAACAACCAGGGTGTGGAACTGAAAACCATGCGGAAAAAAGCACAGGTAAGTACAAAACAGCAAGACACACCAACAAAGGAAAACATAAATAGCTGTGCGCACACACAATGCAGGTTTATAAGCTTTATTTTTGTCAAAAACATCCTCTTTTTCTGGAAACTTTCTGTACTTCCCCTAAATTTTACAACCCCAAATCAGAAAAAGGTGGGCCAGTATATTGAAATTGAAATTAAATCTGAAAACAATGATTTATAAATCATATTTGACCTGTATTGCACTCAAAACAATACAACAACATTCTTTGATATTTTAATTCATGAATTTTGTTGTTTTATCAAAATAAACACATTTCATAAAAAAGTTGGGACAGTAAAGCATTTACCACTTTGTAATGTTGCCATTCCTTCTCACAACACTTAAAATATGTTGATGGACTGAAGACACCAAGTGATGAAGTGTTTCAGGTGTTATTTTGTCCCATTCTTCCTGCAAACTGGTCTTAAGGTGTGCAACAATACGGGGTCGTCGGTGTTATATTTTTGTTTCAGAATTCACCACATATTCTCTATTGGGGACAGAGGGAACAGGCACCCTCTTCTTCCACAGCCATGCCTTTGTATTGTGTGCAGAATGTGGTTTTGCAGTGTCTTGTTGAAATATCCCTGGAAAAGATGTCGTCTTGAAGGCAGCACATGTTGCTCCAAAATCTCAGTGTACTTCTCTGCATTAATGCTGCCATCAGAAATGTAAGTTACCTTTGCCAAGGACACTGATACGACTCCATACCATGACAGACTCTGGCTTTTGGACTTGTTGCTGGTAACAGTTTCGATGGTCCTTTTCATCTTTGGTCTGGAACATATGGTGTCTGTTTCTTACAAAAATATACCTGGAATACTCATTCATCTGATCACAATACATGTTTCTACTGTGTGATGGTCCATCCCAGATGCCGCTAAGCCCAGAGAAGTCAACAGAGCTTCTGGACACAATTAACATAAGGCTTCTTTTTTGTACAGTAAAATTTTAACTGGCATTTCTGGATGTAACTCCGTATTGTAGTGCTTGACAAAAGGTTTGCCAAAGTAGAGCGCATCAGCTATAGATGAATGACCATTCTTGATGAAGTACCATCTGAGGTATGAGAGATCACAGGTGTTCAACTTAGGCTTGTGCCCTTGCCCTTTACACACCGAAATTCCTCCACATTCTTTAAATCTTTTAATGCTATTGTGGCAGCGGGGGCGTGGTCAAGCGCCGGTCTGTGACAGGAGGGCGGAGTCAGGGAAGGTAAGTGGCAGAATCACTACACCTGATGTCAATTAACCTGTGTTTGTGTGTCTTCCCAGTGACCGTGCCCTATATAAAGAGAGAGAGAGCAGAGGAAGGCAGCTCTCTCCTGAACCAGCCAACTGGTGTGTTCTGTAGGACTGGACTATATTTGTGTCTGAAAAGAACAAATAAATATAACTATGGAACTTCATTCTGGCCTGCCGTCTTTCTGTGCTCCTCCCCCTCCTACGAACCGCTACAGTGGTGCTGAAACCCGGGACGGAGCACAGGAAAAGAACAGCCCCATGGAGTCCTCCCCCTTCGCGGACCTGGTCCACGCCCTTGCCACGGCCCAGCAGAGCCAGCACCAGGCGCTAATCACCCTCCAGAAGGAGCAAGAGCACCGGTTCGAGGCCCTGGTGCTGGTGCAGCAGGAAGATCGTCAGGCGTTCCGGCACCTCCTCGCTTCGGCGGGGTCCACCAGCGCTCCCATCCCCCCCACACTAACCAAGATGGGCCCGCAGGACGACCCCGAGGCATTCATCACGCTCTTCGAGCAAGTCGCGGAGACCTCGGGGTGGCCGATGGAGCAGCGCGTGGCGCGCCTTCTTCCCCTGCTAACAGGAGAGGCGCAGCTGGCCACGCTACAGCTCCCCGCCGACCGCTGGCTGGCCTACGCGGACCTTCGCCGGGCCATCCTCCAGCAGGTGGGGTGCACCCCCGAACAACAATGACAGCGCTTCCGCGCTCTGCGGCTGGAGGAAGTCGGCCGGCTGTTCGCGTTTGGCCGGCAGCTCCGGGACGCCTGCTGGCGGTGGTTGAGGGCCAACAACCGCGACGCCGAGGGAATCCTCGATCAGGTGGTGCTGGAGCAGTTCATCGGCCGCCTGCCAGAGGGAACCGCAGAGTGGGTCCAGTGCCACCGCCTGGCGTCACTGGATCAGGCCATCGAGTTGGCGGAGGACCATCTGACGGCTGTTCCGATGGCAGGACAGCGGACATCCTCTTCTCTCCTCTCCTCTCTCTCTCTCTCTCCCCCTCTCTCCTCCTGTGTCTCGTTCTCGCCCCATTTCCCCACCGCGGAGGCGGGGGCCGGCCCCACCCCGGCCCGCCCGTCGCACCTGCGGTGTTCTCCCGTTTTTCCCTTCTGTGTCTGTCTCTTCCCCCCCCTCAGGTGAGTGAGCCCCAGGGCGCCGTGCAGAGAGGAAGCCCGGGCCGGTTTGCTGGCGCTGCGGGGAGCCGGGCCACCTCCAACAGCAATGTTCGGCAATGGAAGTGGGCGCGGTGGTTTGGATCCCCGACGTGCCAGGAGCTGCCCTCGATTGGGCCAGAGCGTATCGCATACCGGTGAGTATCCAAGGGGATACATATCAGGCGTTGGTGGATTCCGGTTGTAATCAGACCTCAATTCACCAAAGCCTGGTGCAAGACGAGGCATTGGGGGGAGCACAGGGGGTGAAGGTGTTGTGTGTGCACGGGGATGTTCACAGCTACCCATTGGTGTCGGTCCACATTTTGTTCCGAGGGGAAAAATTTATGGTAAAGGCGGCGGTTAATCCTCGCCTCACCCACTCGATAATTTTGGGGACTGATTGGCTGGGATTCGGGGAGTTGATGAGTCATCTAGTGAAGAGTGGGTCCTGCCATAGGTCAGCAGGGGGAGGTCCCGGTGTCGCTTTGGCGGGAGCAGCTGTCGCAGAGCCGGCTACGTCATCTCCGCGTCAGAGTGAGGAGCCGCCAGCTCCTCCTCCCTCTCTCGGGGAATCCCTTGCGGATTTCCCGTTAGAGCAGTCGCGAGACGAGACTCTGCGGCATGCGTTTGACCAAGTGAGAGTAATCGATGGTCAAATGCTCCTGCCAAACGCCACCCCGTCCTTCCCCTATTTTTCTATTATGAAAGATAGATTATACCGAGTGACGCAGGACACTCAGACGAAAGAGCAAATCACACAGCTTTTGATTCCAAAAAGCCGCCGGGAATTGGTATTCCAGGCGGCTCACTTTAATCCCATGGCTGGACACTTAGGGCAGGATAAGACACTAGCCTGAATAATGGCCCGATTCTATTGGCCGGGGATTCGCGGCGATGTCCGTAGGTGGTGTACGGCGTGCCGCGAATGCCAGTTAGTAAATCCAGCGGCCATTCCAAAAGCGCCTTTGCGCCCCCTACCATTAATCGAGACCCCATTCGAAAGAATTGGGATGGATCTCGTCGGGCCATTAGATCGGTCAACACGAGGGTACCGCTTTATATTAGTTCTGGTGGACTATGCAACGCGATACCCGGAAGCGGTGCCTCTTCACAATATCTCAGCACGCAGTATTGCGGAGGCACTCTTCCGCGTCATCTCCCGAGTTGGAATCCCGAAAGAGATTCTGACTGACCAAGGCACCTTGTTTATGTCACAAACACTGAGCGAACTGTATGGGCTATTAGGTATTAAGCCGATCCGCACCAGCGTTTATCACCCACAAACAGACGGTTTAGTTGAACGGTTCAATCGCACCCTCAAGAATATAATTAAAAAATTCGTAAGTGAGGACGCACATAACTGGGATAAATGGCTCAAACCCTTGTTATTTGCAGTGCGAGAGGTCCCCCAAGCCTCCACGGGGTTCTCCCCATTTGATTTGTTATACGGGCGTAAGCCGCGCGGCATTTTAGATGTGCTGCGAGAAAATTGGGAGGAGGGACCTTCACCAAGTAAAAATGCAATTCAATACGTTATTGACCTGCGCGCAAAACTCCACATGCTCACACACCTAACCCAGGGGAATTTGCGGCAGGCCCAAGAACGGCAAACCCGCCTGTACGACAGGGGTACGCGCCTTAGGGAGTTCGCACTGGGAGATAAAGTACTCGTACTGTTGCCCACATCGAGCTCCAAATTGATCGCCAAGTGGCAAGGACCCTTTGAGGTCACACGGCGAGTCGGGGACGTCGACTACGAGGTGAGGCGAATGGACAGGGGTGGGGCGCTACAGATTTACCACCTCAATCTACTCAAAATCTGGAACAAGGAGATCCCCATAGCATTGGTGTCGGTGGTTCCGGAGAAGGCGGAGCTGGGGCCGGAGGTTCAAAAGGGCGCATTAGCATCGCATACCTCTCTGATCCCCTGTGGAGACCACCTCTCCCCGACCCAACTCGCGGAGGTTGCCCAGTTGCAGACCGAGTTTTCGGACGTGTTCTCGCCCCTGCCCGGCCGCACCGACCTCATAGAGCACCACGTTGAGACGCCCCCGGGGGTGGTAGTGCGTAGCCGCCCTTACAGGCTGCCCGAACACAAGAAAAAAGTGGTTCGGGAAGAATTCGAGGCCATGCTCGAGATGGGCATCGTCGAGGAGTCCCACAGTGACTGGAGCAGCCCAGTGGTCTTGGTTCCCAAGGCCGACGGGTCGGTCCGGTTCTGTGTGGACTACAGAAAAGTCAACGCGGTGTCTAAATTCGACGCGTACCCAATGCCTCGTATTGATGAGTTGCTCGATCGGCTAGGCACGGCTCGCTTTTACTCGACACTGGATTTGACAAAGGGTTATTGGCAGATCCCCTTGACTCCATTATCCCGAGAAAAAACAGCCTTTTCCACACCGTTCAGCTTACACCAGTTTGTCACACTTCCTTTTGGGCTGTTTGGGGCGCCCACTACGTTTCAGCGGCTGATGGACAGGGTCCTCCACCCCCACGCCACCTATGCGGCCACATACCTCGATGATATCATTATTTATAGTAATGACTGGCAGCGGCACGTACAACACCTGAGGGCCGTCCTTCAGTTGCTGAGGCGAGCGGGTCTCACAGCCAACCCAAAGAAGTGTGCAATTGGGCGGGTGGAAGTACAGTATCTGGGCTTCCACTTGAGCAACGGGCAGGTGCGTCCCCAAATTAACAAGACAGCAGCAATTGCGGCCTGCCCGAGGCCCAAGACCAAAAAGGGGGTGAGACAGTTCCTGGGGCTGGCTGGCTACTATCATAGGTTTATACCTAATTATTCGGACGTCACCAGCCCGCTGACTGATCTTACTAAAAAGGGGGCACCAGATCCGCTCCAGTGGATGGAGCAATGCCAGCGGGCTTTCTCTGAGGTAAAGGCTGCACTGTGCGGGGGGCCACTATTACACTCCCCTGACTTTTCTCTCCCTTTTATGTTACCAGGCTTTTAGATAGAGGGGCGTCTGGGCGTCTTTTCGACGCCCTGTACTGAAAAAAACAAGAAATTGGACGCCCTACTTTTTAGTACGACGCCCTAAAGACGCCCTAATATTTCCGCCCGTGTTATGTCCGGTAACTTAGCTGAATATGTTAAAAAATCGCCGAGTCTGAGCTTTCCGAGGATCTACAAGCTTTGTTGACACCGCCATTTTGGAAATTTCAGAAGTCTCGCTTTGACAGCTGTCTTTCCCGAAGACGCCCAGGGTTACCATAGCAACAGCACGAGCCCAGAGTACAAAATATAGGCACCCGCCGCAGAGCTACAGAAACACGCGTTTCTATGGCTGCACTAATTTCAAAGTTGTGAGAGCCCTCGTTATAAATAAATGGGTTATTAAATAAATTTGGTGTACAAAGCACTTGTAATATGCGTTCCCAGAGCAGAGGGGGAAAAGATGTATGCCTAGGAGACACTGGCATAAATATCCAGACAATATAGCCGTAGACTATATTGCCGCAGCTAAATGTGGAATGTAGTCTATAGAAAACCGGCCTTACCTGACATGTTATTTATCCCGAATAAATCCTTTTAACAGTAAATAACACATTTTCATGCAGATTTTCCCAACATTACAGGCTACGTAGTGGAGAGTGTGGTAGTCGAGCTGGCGGGTAGTATTTCTAGTAGGCTAAACAATAATCAAATACGACACGTTCTAAAGGATGCTGGGATTCCAAAGTTGTACCTCAAGGCCCCCAGGCGGTTGTAAACATATTGTTGCCAGTGGACTGTTGCAGTGAAACCATTTTGTTTACATTAAGACATTAAAGAAAGTTGTTTTACCTAAAATGAATCTGGCTTGAATTTTTCCATGCACACATGCCTCCCCCCAGTCCAGCCTTACTATTGATACAAGAATGTTGTAACAAAGGCAAAAACACTTGGCTGTATTGCTCAAAATTTGCTGTCAAAATGAAGGAAATAGCATTTGAGAGCATTAGAAATTTCAAAATTTTCCGGGGGAGTACCCCCGGAACCCCCTAAAACACTCGTGCCAGCGGCGCTCAACGCGCCGCTACACCTCGCCACATACAGTGACACCTGCAAAAAAGTTAGACTCCCTAAAAAAAAATCCTGCCTAAAAGCCTGTATGTTACAGATGGATGTGTTGGACAGAGGGCTGGGGGCCGTGTTGTCCCAGGAGGTGGAGGGGGAGGATCGTCCCGTGCTGTACATCAGCAGAAAGCTGTCGGTTCGCGAGGGGCACTACAGCACAATAGAAAAGGAGTGCCTCGCGATCAAGTGGGGGGTCCTCGCCCTCCGCTAGTACCTGCTGGGACACCCTTTCACCCTCTGTTCGGACCACGCGCCCCTCCAGTGGTTCCACCGCATGAAGGATGCCAACGCGCGGATCACCCGTTGGTATCTGGCACTCCAACCCTTTAATTTCAAGGTGATCCACAGGCCGGGGGCGCAGATGGTTGTGGCGGACTTTCTCTCCCGTCAACGGGGGGGGAGTCGGCTGCAGGCCGAACGGCTGCCCGGCCTGAGTCGGGCGGTGGGGGTATGTGGCAGCGGGGGCGTGGTCAAGCGCCAGTCTGTGACAAGAGGGCAGAGTCAGGGAAGGTAAGTGGCAGAATCACTACACCTGATGTCAATTAACCTGTGTTTGTGTGTCTTCCCAGTGACCGCGCCCTATATAAAGAGAGAGAGAGCAGAGGAAGGCAGCTCTCTCCTGAACCAGCCAACTGGTGTGTTCTGTAGGACTGGACTATATTTGTGTCTGAAAAGAACAAATAAATATAACTATGGAACTTTATTCTGGCCTGCCGTCTTTCTGTGCTCCTCCCCCTCCTACGAACCGCTACAGCTATTATGCACCATAGAGGGTGAAAGATCCAAATCCTTTCATATCATTCTTTGAGGGAACATTGTTTTTAAACATTTCAATAATTTTCTTATGCATTTGTTGACAAACTGGAGATCCTCGGCCCATTTTTGCTCCTCAAAAACTAGGCCTTTCCTGGATACTGATTTTGTACCAAATCATGATTACAATCACCTGTTGACATCACCTGTTTCAAATCACATCATTATTTAATTGTTTTACCTCACTACTAGCCCTAAATTGCCCCTGTCACAACTTTTTTTGGAATATGTTGCAGGCCTAAATCACAGGAATGGATGTATATAAACAAATAAAATGAAGTTGACCAGGTAAAACATAAAATATCTTGGGTTCATACTGTCTGCAATGAAATACAAGTCAAAATAAATTTAGAAATCACTGCTTTCTTTTTTTTATTTGCATCTTCCATGCAGTCCCAACTTCTTCTGATTTGGGGTCGCACTTATATTTTAAATTTTAATTCTATTATATACATATATCACATAAATATAAAACTGCACATACATTCCTTACAATCATGTTTTTTTTTCCAATATTTGGCAGGAGGAGCTGGAGGAGCTGAAACTGGCTTATGGTGATTCGATAGAGAATGTTGCATCGCTGCAGGGCTGCCACACCCACCAGAGCGACTCTGTACAGACACTAGGTAGAGACACATAAAAATAACACCTGTTAAAGTTTGTATCCTAACCAGGACCCAGTTAACTGAGAGGATAATACCAAAAACAGATTTTTTTTAAAAAAGATAATGATCGATAATCATGATAATTTTCTGTTTACCACTAAAGACAACCTTTATACTTTTTAAAAACTGGATCCTGATGTAAGTCAAATTTTTCCAGGGCTCAATACTAAGCAGCTGACCAGTCAGATGCTGGAGCTCACCAAAGTCATCAATGAGCTGAAGGATGTGCTTGTGCAACAGGTAAGGTATTATTTGAATGGATATTCTCCCATTGTGTTGTATCATGTTTTGATTTGATTCTCTTTGATTCCGAACCTTATTTCTTTGTATTTACAGGTGAAAGAGACTGCCTTCCTCAGAAACACAATCTCTGAGTGTCAAGCATGTGGTAAGACACTTTTCTAACCAAAAGGTTAGACATGTTTAGACATTTAACCAGCCGACCCTAACATTTGTTTCCACATGTGGTAACCAAATGGTCTAACCACAAGTCAAAATAGCCCAAAGCACCAGCAAGAGTTTTTTCAGAAACCTGTACTGCATAGTATTTTTCCTACTCTAATAGACCTGATATTTGTCTGCTTAGACATAAAAACTAGGGGGGAAAAATGCTCTCATAAAAGTGGTCCTATAGGGCTGGATTTGGAGAATAGAGCCTCAAAGGCAGTCATTCAGTCCTCATATTGGAGTCACTGTTTATTTTGTATTTATTAATGAATGATTATCCTCAAGGGCGGCACGGTGGTGTAGTGGTTAGCACTGTCACCTCACAGCAAGAAGGTCCTGGGTTCAAGCTCAGTGACTGACGAGGGCCTTTCTGTGTGGAGTTTGCATGTTCTCCCCGTGTCTGTGTGGGTTTTCTCCGGGTGCTCCGGTTTCCCCCAAAGACATGCAGGTTAGGTTAACTGGTGGCTCTAAATTGACCGTAGGTGTGAATGGTTGTTTGTCTCTGTGTCAGCCCTGCGATGACCTGGCGACTTGTTCAGGGTGTACCCCGTCTCTCGCCCATAGTCAGCTGGGATAGGCTCCAGCTTGCCTGCGACTCTGTACAGGATAAGCGGCTACAGATAATGGATGGATGGATGGATGGATGGATGGATGGATGGATATCCTCAATAAATGTGCAATCTGGGCGGTTGTGTTGCAGGGCTGGGTGGTACTACGGTGAAGCAGCATTGTGCTCCTGGTGTATGTTTCCGTCCTGACATGTGTATTGAGACGGAGGAAGGAGTGGAGTGTGGCCCCTGTCCTGATGGATACACTGGAGATGGCTACAGCTGTGATGATGTTGATGAGGTACCACTTCACTAGATCATGAAAACATGACAATCTGTTCAATCAAATTTGGATTAAATGACAATTATCTTCTGATATAAACATGTAAGATTTTCATGATACTCACCTGGTTACTTGTTCAGAACATTCTAAGGTTATGATCTAATTTCAAGAAAATCATCCATTATTAATTGGCACTCAAAAAAGTATCAATTTTTATCGTCCCCCCCGTTAGTATTTCCCTTAGGAACATCTCCTGTATTTGAACCCTTTGTTGTGTGTGTGTCTGTGTCTGTGTGTGTTACAGTGCCAGTTTAACCCCTGTTTTCCCGGTGTGAAATGCGTAAACACGGCTCCAGGTTTCCGCTGTGAGGCGTGTCCTAGAGGATACACCGGCCATCCAGTGGAAGGTGTAGGAGCGGCTTTTGCACAGACACACAAACAGGTTGGTGTGTGAATATTAGGGATGTAGCTGGATATGAATATGTTATTCGGATTGAACAGATTGTGTGATTTAAACAGATACAAATGCAAAAATATAAATAGGAGCCCACTATTCATTTTTCTTTTTCGTTTTCAAGAAGCTTGCCAGAAATGTTCACAGGGCATCAGTTGAAACTAAAGCTGTGCATTGGGACTCATATCTGTGGGATGCACAAAAAAATACTTGCATGTTTTGTTGTGGGTTTTTTTAATTTCATGCGGGGGCAAGCAAGCTGTCATATAGAAAGCTCAATTAAAAAGACCATGTTTATTAATATGCAGCAGTCCTTTGTAACTGTATGACGAGGGTCATGGTGGTTTGTTTACATTTTGGAAATTTGATCGAAATAAATTGATTAGAAAATTTTGCAGGCAGAAACAATCAAAAATAATAACCTCTAAAGCAGGATAAAATAAAACATTACTATCCTGTGCATATCTCTAGTAGACCAATTGTTCTTAGTTAAAATTTTTAATAAAGCCACGCCCACTTCAGGTTTAATGTTGTGCTCAACTAGAACTCATAACTCGGAATTTAAGAAATCCAACTCGGAAAAATCAAAGAAAACATCCCTCAGCTCAGAATTCCAACTCAGAAAGTCAGGGAAGTCTCGTCAATCCTGAGTTCAGCATATGAAATTCACTTAAGCTTCAAATAAGTTGTTTTAGCTCAATTAATTCAATGACATATTAGCTTGTTAAATCTATTACTAGGTAATAGATTTATATTCCAGGTAAAATTACTTGGTAATATTATTAAGTTAAAAACAAGATCAACTGTGAGCTACTGCTCACTTACATATCCCCCGCTCTCGCTTATATCAGAACGCAAGCAATCAAAGGAATAGGACGCTTATTATGAATGTTGACTTCAACAAATAATTAACCCTGGAACAAGTAAATAAAGAGCAGTGTCTCTCCCCAGGGATTTCAAATAGCATCCTGGTAAACTGTCATTTTGAAATAGCATTTTGCTTCTTGAAATAGCGTCAAAATCCAACCTATATGTCTCGTAAATACATCCAGTCGGTAAACAGGAAGTTGATGTGTGACAGACCTGAAAACAGTATACATGGTATAGAGCCCCAAGCTGAAGTTTGGTACCAAATATCAAGCAGTTGTGATTTGTAGGTGCTGAGAAAAGTGTTACTAAAATTTTGTAAATCCATGCTATATGTTTTGTAAATACATTCAGTCGATAAACAGGAACTTGATGTGCGACAGACCTGAAAATGGTAAACACAGTACAGTGGTGCTTGAAAGTTTGTGAACCCTTTAGAATTTTCTATATTTCTGCATAAATATGACCTAAAACATCATCATATTTTCACACAAGTCCTAAAAGTAGATAAAGAGAACCCAGTTAAACAAATGAGACAAAAATATTATATTTGGTCATTTATTTATTGAGGAAAATGATCCAGTATTACATATCTGTGAGTGGCAAAAGTATGTGAACCTCTAGGATTAGCAGTTAATTTGAAGGATGAAATTAGTGTCAGGTGTTTTCAATCAATGGGATGAAAAATCAGGTGTGAGTGGGCACCCTGTTTTATTTAAAGAACAGGGATCTATCAAAGTCTGATCTACACAACACATGTTTGTGGAAGTGTATCATGGCACGAAAAAAGGAGATTTCTGAGGACCTCAGAAAAAGCGTTGTTGATTCTCATCAGGCTGGAAAAGGTTACAAAACCATCTCTAAAGAGTTTGGACTCCACCAATCCACAGTCAGACAGATTGTGTACAAATGGAGGAAATTCAAGACCATTGTTACCCTCCCCAGGAGTGGTCCACCAACAAAGATCACTCCGAGAGCAAGGCGTATAATAGTTGGCGAGGTCACAAAGGCCCCCAGGGTAACTTCTAAGCAACTGAAGGCCTCTCTCACATTGGCTAATATTAATGTTCATGAGTCCACCATCAGGAGAACACTGAACAGCAATGGTGTGCATGGCAGGTTTGCAAGGAGAAAGCCACTGCTCTCCAAAAAGAACATTGCTGCTCACCTGCAGTTTGCTAAAGATCACGTGGACAAGCCAGAAGGCGATTGGAAAAATTTTTGTGGACGGATGAGACCAAAATAAAACTTTTTGGTTTAAATGAGAAGCGTTATGTTTGGAGAAAGGAAAAGACTGCATTCCAGCATAAGAACCTTATCCCATCTGTGAAACATGGTGGTGGCAGTATCATGGTTTGGGCCTGTTTTGCTGCATCTGGGCCAGGACGGCTTGCCATCATTGATGGAACAATGAATTCTGAATTATACCAGCGAATTCTAAAGGAAAATGTCAGGACATCTGTCCATGAACTGAATCTCAAGAGAAGGTGGGTCATGCAGTAAGACAACGACCCTAAGCACACAAGTCGTTCTACCAAAGAATGGTTAAAGAAGAATAAAGTTAATGTTTTGGAATGGCCAAGTCAAAGTCCTGACCTTAATCTAATCAAAATGTTGTGGAAGGACCTGAAGCAAACAGTTCACGTGAGGAAACCCACCAACATCCCAGAGTTGAAGCTGTTCTGTATGGAGGAATGGGCTAAAATTCCTCCAAGCCGGTGTGCAGGACTGATCAACAGTTACCGGAAACGTTTAGTTGCAGTTATTGCTGCACAAGGGGGTCACACCAGATACTGAAAGCACAGGTTCACATACTTTTGCCACTCACAGATATGAAATATTGGATCATTTTCCTCAATAAATAAATGACCAAGTATAATATTTTTGTCTCATTTGTTTAATTGGGTTCTCTTTATCTACTTTTAGGACTTGTGTGAAAATCTGATGATGTTTTAGGTCATATTTATGCAGAAATATAGAAAATTCTAAAGGGTTCACAAACTTTCAAGCACCACTGTATATGACTCCAAGCTGAAGTTTGGTACCAAGTACCGAGTGGCTACAATTTGTGGTTGCTGAGAAAAAAGGTGTCTTGCATGGACAGAAGTATGGAGATATGGATGAACAGAGGTAAATAAACTAGTATACCCCCCCCTTCTTCGGAGCAGGGGTATAATGATGTAATTCCAAGTTCCAAATTCCTGCTTCCAAGTTACATTGAATGCTACATAAATCCAAATACAGATACAGATATAGATATTTGGAGCACTACACAAATAAAGATTGAGCATTTTAAAGTGTATGTGTTTGTACAGTCAAATGATTTTGTTGTAAATGTGTTTCTTGATTTTGTTATGATTGTATATATTTAGCTCATCTGGCCATAAGGCCGATGAGGTACTGCCACGGCGTGGTGTCTGTCATCCGTCCATCCGTCGTCCGTTGCCCACAATTCAGTTAAATCGTATCTCCTCTGTCAATTCTCCACAGAGTTCCATTCCAATTGTTTTGTTTGAAAGAATGCATCACTCCACACAAAACTTGGTCAATGTTTTGTCAATTTTTTTTGCCAGTGAGTTAGTAATTAGGCCAAATGAACGAATTTTCCAGGCCTCTCACTAGAATTTTATCTCCTCTCTCATTTCTCGTCCAATTTCAGTTCTGATTGATGTTTTGGGTAGATCTTCCCATGAGGAACAAAACTTGGTTGTTTGTTTGTTGATTTTCCTGTTGTAAACAATTTGTTTACAACTTTGTTTATTTTCAGTTCAATCTTATCTCCTCCATCAATTCTCAATGGTTTGCAGTTCTGATTGTTTCGTTTGAAAGAACTAGTCCTTCTGTACAAAACTTGGTCACTGTATTGTCAAATTTTTGCTAACAAACTGCTAATTAGGTCAACTTCATGAATTTTGGGACTTCTCATTAGAATTGTATCTCGTCTTGCAGTTCTCACACGATTCCTGTTCTGATCGATGTTTTGTGTAGATCTTCCCTCGGGTAACAAAACTTGGTCATTTGTTTGTTGATTTTCTTGTTGTAAACAATTTGTTTACAACTTTGGTTATTTTCAATTAAATCATATCTCCTCCCTCAGTTCTCAATGGATTTCAGTTCTGATTGTTTCGTTTGAAAGAACTAGACCTTTTGCACAAAACTTGGTCATTGTATTGTCAATTTTTGGCTAACAAATTAGTAATTAGGTCAACTTAACACATTTTCTTCTGACTAGAATTGTTTCTCCTCTCTCATTTATCATGCAAATTCAGTTCTGATTGGTGTTTTGGGTAGATCTTCCCTCGGGGAACAAAATTTAGTCCTTTGTTGATTTTCCTGTTGTAAACAATTTGTCATGGAGGTTGGTCCTCTCTCACATTGTCACATTTCAGTTCTGTTTGATGTTTTGGTAGTCATGGTTGTTTTCATGGCAGGCCAGATGAGCTGCTACATCCTTGATGTTCTGGTTTTTCATGCAACCTATATTCTAACCACAGGTGTGTGATGACATTGATGAGTGCAGCGGGCCAAATAATGGAGGTTGCACGGCCAATTCGATCTGCCTGAACTCTATGGTAACAGCTGCTATTCTTCACTATTGTAACTTTTTGTTGTAGGCAGATACTTGAGTTTTTTCCTCACCTGCAATTTATATTAGTACATTAGTCTTAGGACAAAGGCTTTTATTTTTTGTCTGTGTAACATGAGACATGGATATGTTTTCACATATATAATACAACTCTGTGTGTGTGTGTGTGTGTGTGTGTGTGTGTGTGTGTGTGTGTAGGGCTCATATCGCTGTGGTGGCTGTAAAACAGGATTCACCGGTGACCAAGTGAGAGGCTGTAAGCCAGAGAAGAGTTGTGGGAATCGGCTACAGAACCCCTGTGATCCCAATGCACAGTGCATTGAGGAAAGAGATGGCACTATCACCTGCCAGGTAACTAAGACTACACCATCATCTGTCAGAGCCCACAACCACAATGTTGTCTTCATGTCCAAATGCTATACCATGACTACAAACCACCAAACTGAATTCAATTGTAAAAGTGTGGTTTTGAATATTTGTGTGTGTGTGTGTGTGTGTGTGTGTGTGTGTGTGTGTGTGTGTGTGCCAGTGTGGTATTGGCTGGGCAGGAAACGGTTATCTATGTGGAAAGGACACTGACATTGACGGATACCCAGATGAGAAGCTTCGCTGCCGAGATCCTACCTGCAAAAAGGTAATGATGCCGATGATGCTAAATGACCATGATAGACTGTGACTTGTGATGATTGCAGTGTGTTAATTGTGTGTGTTTCAGGACAATTGTGTTTTGGTGCCAAATTCAGGACAGGAGGATGCCGATTCAGATGGACAAGGTAATGCGTGTGACCCAGATGCTGATGGAGATGGAATACTGAACGAGCAGGTACACACATACATAAGGCATTTATTTTATTTCAGATGAGCATGAATCTTAAGTTGATTTTAGCAAGCATTTTTGGCCAAAGGACCACCTGGGAATGTCATCAGATGGGAGTACAGCTTGTTCTTAAGCTCATAGCTTTTAGTTCTTTGGCTCATAAATACATCTGGCCCTCTGTCAGTTATTGTGTCATACACGTGTGTATGTGTGTGTGCACACCAGGACAACTGCTGGTTGAAGCCAAATGTGAATCAGCTAAACAGTGATAAGGATAGCCATGGTGATACATGTGATAACTGCCTTACCATTGAGAATCCAGACCAGCGGGACACTGATTCAGATGGCCTTGGGGATGCATGTGATGATGACATGGATGGAGACGGTGAGAAACTGTGCGCGCGCACAAATACACCCCCCCACACACATACTTCTTCCTTTGTGGGGACACTCATTGACATAATTAATTCCCTACACTCTCAGAAAACAAAGTATATCACTGTACCTTTAGGGGTACAACGGCTTGTCACTGGGGCAGTACCCACTAAGGTACTTATTTCTACCTTTTATATACTGATTGGGAATGTATATGTACCTTTTTATCCCTTAAAAGGTGCACATGGTTACCTTGAGGTCCAATAATGAGCCTCAGGGGATACATTAGTGCAAATTGTACCATGGGGGACAGAAAGGGACTCCTACTGGACCCCTATTTCTGACAGTGTAGCCCCTTATCTTAACCTTAACCATCACAACAAAATACCTAGCCCCACCACTTACCCCAACCCTAACCTAAACCGAATTCTAACCTGAACCTTTAAACTAAGTCTTAACCCTCAAACAGCCCTTAGAAGAAATGAGGACTAGACAAAATGTCCTTATATCCCAAAAATGTCCTAGTTCTTTTGTTTAAAAGCATGGTCTGGTCCTCATTATGTAGCAAGTACAAGTACACACACACACACACACACACACATGTCTTAATATGCTTGTGAGGACTTTGCAGCCAATCATTGAATTATTGCTATGCCTACACCTAAACTTAATCCTCATCTTAACCTCAGTCAGCAAAAGGAAAACTTTCAGCTGTTTTAGCTGATTTTTAGTTGGTTAGATACATTTAAAGCCAAGGTTTTGTTATAAATTAATGAATGAATGAAGGGCGGCATGGTGGTGTAGTGGTTAGCGCTGTCACCTCACAGCAAGAAGGTCCTGGGTTCAAGCCCAGTGGCCGACGGGGCCTTTCTGTGTGGAGTTTGCATGTTCTCCCTGTGTCTGCGTGGGTTTGCTCCGGTTTCCCCCACAATCCAAAGACATGCAGGTTAGGCTAATTGGTGGCTCTAAATTGACCGTGAATGTGAATGGTTGTTTGTCTCTATGTGTCAGCCCTACGATGACCTGGCGACTTGTCCAGGGTGTACCCAGCCTCTCGCCCATAGTCAGCTGGGATAGGCTCCAGCTTGCCCACGACCCTGCACAGGATAAGCAATTATGCATAACAGATGGGTGGATAATTGAATGAATGAATGAATATTTTAAAAAATCAGTTGTCCTGGTAAAGACCATCTAGTTCTCCTAATATAACTTGGACCTAATATATGACTTCCAAGTTAATCAGTTCCTCCGAGTTCTGAAGCCTCTCCTCTCAAAATCTTACATCGAGCTGGGTTATTTCAGTAGTCTGATTGGATATTGAGTTTCTCATCTGTTTTGTAACTGGCTCACAGGTATTAAAAACTTCCTGGACAACTGTCAACGAGTGAAAAATCGGGACCAGACAGACCGAGACCAAGATGGAGTGGGAGACGCTTGTGACAGCTGTCCTGATATTCCCAACCCCAACCAGGCATGATTTTCCTAAATCACAGTCATTGTTTCACAATTTGTGAGAAATCTTTCTCAACCCCAACCAGTTACAAATGTTTTTTTTTTCCAACACCAACCACAATCATTCTCATTCTTAATTCTCGTTTCCAACACCAACAGGATTGTATTCCCAACGTAACTCCCTCTTTAATCAGAAAATTTCCACATTCCAGATACAAAGCCTCATATTAAACCATTAATATTGCACAAGTAGCTGACATTCCTAACACATGAAAAAGATTATTGAAATGACGTTTCAGTTTTGGTTAAATCTTTTCCACTCCTTTTTCATATAGTCGGACATTGATAATGACCTTGTCGGAGACTCTTGTGACACAAATCAAGACAGGTATGAAAAATTATCAGTCTTTTTTTTTTTTAAACTACATGCCCAAACTACCACTAACTTTATGTTTATGCTTAGTTTGCCTGGTCTCACCCTAGGTTACTTTAGTTACACTTAAGTTAAGAAGACAGCTTTCCTTGATTGTATAAACTTTAAATACTCTCAGTCTTAGCTGACACATAAGCATTGTGTCACTGTGTGTAACTCCATTATATTTTAAATCCCCTGTGATGCAGTGATGGTGACGGACATCAGGATTCAAAGGACAACTGTCCATTGGTGATAAATAGCTCCCAGTTGGACACCGATAAAGACGGACTGGGTGATGAGTGTGATGATGATGATGATAACGATGGCATCCCTGACTTTCTTCCCCCGGGCCCTGATAATTGCCGCCTGGTGCCCAACCCTGACCAAACAGATGACAACAGTGAGTGCAGCACATCCACCAAACCCAAGTATTCCCTGAGGTCCTTCAACTACATTAGAAGCCACAATCCCATCAAATCCATAATCAGAGAGAAAGACCACAGTTGCCACCCCAAATGTGAATTAGATCTGCCTGACATTTACATCTATCATGTTCACTTGAATGGTAGAGAACATGGTTAGGGAAGAAGTGGGATACAGATCACTTTGTCCAATTTTTATTCACACCAAATTCATCTAGTTGAATTTTGGAAGCTTCGGGCAATAGAAAGTGTTTTTGCTATACACTGAAAACATACAGTATGGGTTTACAATGGATTGATGAATGTGAGATCAGAATTTTAGATTCATTTCCTGATATTAAACATCTACTAGTGCATACCAAACAATTAAAATATCAGGAAAAAGTTTGGGGTTTTTTTCATAATTTAATGGAGCGCAGGTGGCCAAGTGGTTAGAGCGCTTGACTGCTAAGCGAACAGTCCCTGGTTCGAGCCTCGGCTCAACGGGGATCTGGGGCTCGCTCCCTGTCCACCCAGCAGTGAATGGGGACCTGGTGGAAACACTGGGGAAGTTAAAGGCGGCGAGGAAAGGAACTGGCCACCCTACCTCACTATGCCGATGGCCCAGGACAAGTGCGCTCTCTAACAGGCACTCCCCCAATGTACAAATCGTATATGGGACTCCCCTTTGCTTGCATAATTTAATTCAAAAAGGTAAACTTTCATATATTCTACATTCATTACATATAAAGTAAAATATTTCAAGGCTTTTTTGTTTTAATTTTGATGATTATGGCTTATAGCTCATGAAAATCAGAAATCTAGTATCTCAAATTATTAGAATATTTCCTAATATCAATCAAAAAAGGATTTACAATATAGAAATTGTTAGGGTTTTGCTGGGATTCAAACCCAGTTCACTGGTGTGATAATCCAGCAAACCCCCACTAGGCCACCAGGAGGGATGACGCAAGTGCAGAGGCGTGAGGCAAAAGTAGAGTAGCAAAAAAACAGTTTATTTACAATCCAAAAGGTGTAGCCCAAAAATGCTCAGAAGATATAAGGGAAAAAAATCCAAAAGTTCAAAGTCAATACAAAAGCCAAAAAACCAGAAAAGAGGCAAAAATACCAACGCTCAGAAGATCCAAAAAACAGTAAATACCAAGTCCAAAAAGTCCAAAAAGAAAAGCAAAGTACAAACCACAAAGACAAAGGCAAGGAACACGGAACAGAGGTAACTGGAGTTAAACATAACAGCACAAAGACTCCATGACAAGAGGACTGAACTGAGGGGGTATAAGTACACAAACTAATTAAGGAACAGGGCGGGGCAGGAAACAGGCAATCAAGACAAACACAGAGGTGACCTCTAGAGGCCAAAACAAACATGACAAGAAAAAGAGAATAACAGCGGCCTCTAGAGGCCAAAACAGTCCCAGTACTAATAGGACCCCCCCCCCCCCCCCCCAGGAGCGTCTCCTGACGTTCCCAGGGCGATCCAGATGGGCCGAATGGAAGTCCCGACAAAGTTCTTTATCTAGTATGTCCCGAGCTGGGACCCAGCAGCGCTCCTCAGGGCCATAGCCCTCCCAGTCCACTAAATATTGAAGGCCCCCGTGGACCCGGCAGGAGTCCAGCAGGCGGCGCACGATGAAAACAGTCTGACCCTGGAAGATGCGGGGGGGTGGGGGATTACTAGGGGCAGGGGCATACGTGGACGTCAGTACGGGCCGCAACAGGGAAACATGGAATGTGGGGTTGATCCTTAGCGTACGTGGTAACTGGAGCCAGTAGGAGACAGGGTTAACTCTGCGTACAACCTTGAAGGGGCCAACGTAGCGAGGAGCAAGCTTGCGGTTCTCCACCCGCAGCGGAAGGTCCTTGGTGGACAGCCAAACCCGCTGCCCAGGGCAGAAAGTGTGGGCAGGTCTTCTATGGCGGTTGGCCTGAGTCTGGTTGGTTCTGGAGGTCTGGATGAGGATCCTCCTGACCTTGCTCCAGGTCTTGCGACACCGTCTCACATATTGGTTGACCGAGGGCACCCCAGCGTCCTCCTCCTGGTCCGGGAACAGAGGTGGCTGGAACCCGAATTGGCACTGGAACGGCGACAGCTTGGTGGCCGATGACTGCAGGGTGTTGTGGGCGTACTCTGCCCATGGCAGCCAGGTGCTCCACGATGTCGGGTTATCCATCGCCAGGCCTCGCAGGGTGGTTTCCAGGTCCTGGTTGAGCCTCTCCATCTGGCCATTGGACTGGGGGTGGAACCCAGAGGAGAGGCTGGCAGTGGCCCCGATGAGCTTGCAGAAGCCATGCCAAACTCGGGAGGAGAACTGGGGCCCCCGGTCAGAGACGATGTCCTGTGGGAGACTAAAGACTCGGAAGACATGATGCTCGGAAGTGACCAGGCTTGCCACAGTAGATGCAGCACTTGTCCCTCCTTCTGCGCTCCCTCTCAGATGCGGAGAGGCGAGTACGGCCCACTTGCATGGGTTCTGGACAGTCACTGGAGGAGGTAGACGGGCTCCATGTTGAGGCAGTGAGGCCGGGGAAGCTCAGGACTCGGCGGCACTCTCTAATCCTGTTGTCAAGACGAGTAGAACGTGAGATCAGAGTTTCGAGGTCACTTGGGCATCCGATAGAGGCCAGGCCATCTTTGATGGGGTCAGACAAACCATGGTGAAAGGCTGAAACCAGGGCTGTTTCGTTCCATCCGCTGACTGCTGCGAGCATCCGGAACGCGATGGCGTAGTCCACGACGCTTCCTTCTTGCCGGATGGACATGAGCTTTCTGGCTGCGTCTTTACTGATGTCTGCTTGATCGAAGACACAAAGCATCTCCTCCGTAAACAGCTGGAAATCAGAGCACTTGGGTCCCTGTCTCTGCCAGATAGCTGTGGCCCAGGCTCGCGCCTTACCAGCTAACAAGGTTATCACAAAGGCAATCTTGCGGCAATCCATAGTGTAGGTGGTAGGCTGGAGCTCAAAGTTAAGTTGGCACTGGGTAAGGAACGCCCAGCACTCACTGTGCTTGCCGTCATACCTCTGTGGTGCAGGAAGGTTGGGTTCGCGAGGTGAAGGAGGCAGCGTGGCCAGAGCAGATGGTGGAGCAGGAGCAGGCGGAGGAGATGGGGGTAGAGAAGTCAGCTGTGCCAGGGTTTTCCCAATCTGCTGAAGCAGTACCTCGTGGCGAGTAAGGGTCTCACATTGGCTTGCAAGAGTTCATCCATGAGTGTCCATGGTAGCTCCGAAGCGTGTTAAAGCGGCCATAATTCCCTGAAGGTTAGCTGGGTAGACAGTTGAAGCAGCCTCTGCTGAGTCGGTCATGACGGAGTCTTTCTGTTAGGGTTTTGCTGGGATTTGAACCCGGTTCACTGGTGTGATAATCCAGCAAACCCCCACTAGGCCACCAGGGGGATGACTCAAGTGCAGGGGCATGAGGCAAAAGTAGAGTAGCAAAAAACGGTTTATTTACAATATGTACAATCCAAAAGGTGTAGTCCAAAAACGCTCAAAAGATATAAGGGAAAAAATAAAAAAAATCCAAAAGTTCAAAGTCAATACAAAAGCCAAAAAACCAGAAAAGAAGAGGCAAAAATACCAATGCTCAGAAGATCCAAAAAACAGTAAATACCAAGTCCAAAAAGTCCAAAAAGAAAAGCAAAGTACAAACCACAAAGACAAAGGCAAGGAACACGGAACAGAGGTAACTGGAGTTAAACATAACAGCACAAAGACTCCGTGACAAGAGGACTGAACTGAGGGGGTATAAGTACACAAACTAATTAAGGAACAGGGCGGGGCAGGAAACAGGCAATCAAGACAAACACAAAACACAGAACACAGTGGCGACCTCTAGAGGCCAAAACAAACATGACAAGAAAAAGGGAATAACAGCGGCCTCTAGAGACCAAAACAGTCCCAGTCCTAACAGAAATGTCCAACTTCTGAAAAGTATGTTCATTTATACACTCAATACTTGGTTGGGACTCTTTTACCATGAATTACTGTATTAATGTGGCATGGCGTGGAGGCGATCAGCCTGTGGCACTGCTGAGGTGTTGTTGAAGCCCAGGTTGCTTTGATAGCGGCCTTCAGCTTGTCTGTATTTTCGGGTCGGGTGTTTCTCATCTTCCTCTTGACAATACCCCATAGATTCTCTATGGGGTTCAGGTCAGGCAAGTTGGCTAGCCAGTCAAGAACAGTAATATCATGGTCAGTAAACCATTTGGTAGTAGTTTTGGCACTGTGGGCAGGTGCTAAGTCCTGCTGGAAAAGGAAATCAGCATCTCTATAAAGCTTGTCAGCAGACAGAAGCATCTCCTGGTAAATGACTACATTGACTTTGGACTTGATAAAACACAGTGGACCAACACCAGCAGATGACATGGCACCCCAAATCATCACAGACTGCAGAAACTTCACACTGGACTTCAAACACCTTGGATTCTGTGCCTCTCCACTCTTCCTCCAGACTCTAGGACCTTGATTTCCAAATGAAATGCAAAATTTACTTTCATCTGTAAAGAGGACTTTGGACCACTGAGCAACAGTCCTGTTCTTTCCCTCCCTAGCCCAGGTAAGATGCTTCTGACCTTCTCCCTGGTTCAGGAGTGACTTGATATTAGGAATGTGACAGTTGCAGCCCCTTTCCTGAAGACGTGTATGTGTGGTGGCTCTTGATGCACTGACACCAGCCTCAGTCCACTCCTTGTGAAACTCTTCCGAATTCTTGAATCGGCTTTTCTTGACAATCCTCTCAAGGCTGCGGTCATCCCTGTTGCTTGTGCACCTTTTCCAGCCAGCCTTTTCAGCAATGAACTTCTGTGGCTTACCCTCCTTGTGGAGGGTGTCGATGATCATCTTCAGGACAACTGTCAAGTCAGCAGTCTTCCCCATGATTGTGCTTGCGTGTACTGAACCAGACCGAGAGATACACAGTATTTATACTGTTTTACTTAAACTCGAAATGAAATATTCTAATATTTAGATTTTTTTTTTGCACTGTAGGCCATAATTATTAAAACTTAAATAGAAAAATGCTTGAAACATTTTAGTTTACGTGTAATGAGTCAAGAATATTATAAAATTTTCACTTTCTTAAATAACTAATGGAAAATATTGAACTTTTTCACGATATTCTAATTGTTTGAGATGCACTAGGATTAGATGTATTAAACATCTTCGAACATGGCACCTTTGGTGGCAGACCACCCAGTTTTTGGTGGCCGTCTTAAAGTAAACAAGTGTTACCAGTCAAAACAAACCTCGCCTGGTAGCACTTATGATGACTATGAAGGAAGATATTGTGAAAAAAAATAGGTACCCTATGGGTACATGTGGCTACTGCTTATAAATAAAATTGTTCTCTGATACCATGTCCATACAGTAAATATAGCATATATATATTTACTCTATGAGGCAGTAGCCACAAAAATGAAGTGTAATCCAAAAATGAGCAATTTAAAAATCACAGAAGTAAAATATACCAAGTGTCTTTACTTTATATTATTCTACTCTTACCTCTTACAGTTTTTGAAACTGAAACCTCAGAACCGAGGCTGACATGCACACGCTGTCGCCATGACGAAACTCTTATTTCCCGGAAATGGCCCAGCACTAGAGCTCAGTGGAACACACTTTCCCTCTGTAATAAGCATAAACATGTCTGAAAGTGATTTCTTTAGTATAATCGATTTATTTCAAATGGTGAACCGAATTGTATACACTCCCCGGCCATTTTAATCGGAACACGTGTATGCACATGCGCAGTGCGCGACTGTTACACTCTTATATTCTTACAGCACGATTACGTAGTGGCTAGTGCCTCTATATGAGGTAGTAGCCACAACAAAAACGATTTTGACCTTTTTGGTGACCTTGACCAGATGACCCTCAAAATGTTGGAGGTTCTATTTGAGATCAATGCCCATCTGTCCTGAAAGTTTCATGAAGATTGATCCAGCCGTTTTCCCGTAATATTGTTGATAAAAAAAACAAAGAAACCCAACCGAAAACAATACCTCACCCCCTGGCAAGGTAATAACACTTAATATTTGGTTGCTACCATCATGAGGTACATCATCAGTAAAGATTAGTGAGCCCATTCCAGAAGCAGCTATACAAGCCCAAGTCATGGCACTACCTCCACCATGCTTAACCGATGAGCTCATATGTTTTGGATCATGAGTAGATCCTTTCTTTCAACACATATTGGCCTTTCTTTCACTTTGGTGGAGGTTAATCTTGGTTACAGAACTTTTGTGGCTCATCTTTGTATACTTTTATTTTTATTTAATTTTTTTGTGAATTCCAGTCTGGCCTTACTGCTGATGAGTGGTTTGCATCTTGTGGTATGGCCTGTATATCTCTGCTCTCAAAGGCTTATTCAAACAGTGGATTGTGATACCTTTACCCCTACCCTGTGGAGGTTGTTAGTGCCGTCTCTGTTGATTTTGGGGTTTTCTTCTCTCACAAGATTTCTGTCGAGCTCACAGTGTTTCTTTCATCAACTGCTGCTATTTTCCTTGGCTGACCTGTTAGATGTCTGGTTTTAGTACACCAGTGGCGTCTTTCTTTTTCAGGAAATTCCAAATTGTTGTATTACTTATGTCCAATGCTTGTGCAATGGTGCAATGGCTCTGATAAGTTGTCTGTCTTTTCTCAGCCTTTCTCCCATAGACATCTCTCTGGTCTTCATGTTGCTTTATCTTTTTTAACAGCAAATGCAGTCTTCAAAGGTGAAACCCAGGGCTCAAACATGAGTAAACATTCAGAGTTATTAATTGTTTTAGCATTTTTTTTTTTTGCTTTATTCCAAACAGTAAAGAAAAAAAAAGCAATAATCAAAACATCATCATGAACAAACAGAATAGCGTAGCTATAAGGCAGTAACATAATAATATTTGGAAAGGATTAGGAAGAAGCAAATAACTTATTAAATCTTAACCCTCTATACTACCGCTAATCAAACGTCACTTTCTGCCATAATAAAAATATATATAAAAGAAAACAAACGCAACAAAAAAAAAAGAAAAAATACCAAGACATACCAACATGGTATAATATAGACCAAATCAAATCATATATACAGATACTTATTATGTTATACATATATACACATACAATACATATATACAGTATATACATATACACATACATATAACTATACATATATCCATACGTGCACAGACACCCATAATATCATATAATTATGCGTATATAATTCAATCTAACAGGGCACACACTGACAACAAGAAACACCTGTCATTCATATATTCCAGTATTTTTGACCACTTAGAAAAAGAAAATGGGTGGGTTCAAACAAAAGGTGCCATGCTTGAAGTCTTTAACACATCTAGACGTAAATATCAGCTAAATGAAAGCTGAGATGATATATTATCTCATATTCATCTTGTGATTTCAAACCCAAATGTCTTCAGTGTATAACAAAAATATATCAAATGGAGAGTGAAAGAGAGAGACTCCAAAAAACAGTCACCCCCTATTGATTGTTATCAAATTCAAACTGTGCTCCTCTTGAAGCGATTCTCTGCAGAAATAACATGAAGCCATGGCCTGAAGGTTCGAAAAGTAGCCTTGGGCCCAAAGGGTTGCTGGTTTGATTCCTTGGACCGGCAGGAAAAAATATGAGGGGATTTGAGTGAATCAATAGCATTTTTCCCCTCCTTCCGTATCATGGCTGAAGTGCCCTTGAGTAAGGCATTGAACCCCCAACTGCTCCCCTAGTGCTGAAGCATAGCTGCCCACTGCTCTGGGTATGGTAGGTGTGTGTGTTCACTACTTCAGATGGGTTAAATGCAGAGAAGGAATTTCACTGCGCTTGTTGACATGTGACAAAGGCTTCTGCTCCCAAATATTAGCATTATGAATAAAACAGGATTCTTTCTTACGTTCAAAATGTTTTTGCAGAGTAAACACGATATTCAATTCAATTGTATTTGTATAGCACTTTTAACAATGGACATTGTCACAAAGCTGTCTTCCAGAAATATATAAATTCTGGATATAAATTTTACATCTATGAATTTATAAATTTATCCCTAATGATCAAGCCAGAGATAACAGTGGCAAGGAAAAATTCCCTGAGATGATATGAGGAAGAAACCTCGAGAGGAACCAGACTCAAAAGGGAACCCATTGTGATTATAAATACTGTAACTCGCTTCTAGAACTGTGTGCTATATGGTCAAAAAGTGCAATGATGTAACCAGGAAATTCATTACAGTTTTAACGTGAACTCTGTTTTGTTGAAGTTATCAGCTGTTCACTGATGGAGACTTGAGTGCAAGACTGTTTGTGGCAATTTCAGTCCTAAATTTATCATAGTAATGTAGGCCTAAGTCACCACAGCAAAACTTCCTAGTAGGTTTAAATCTAAATTGGACTTGCTGTAAGACCTTGAAGTAAAACTTATACTTTTCTCAAACACTCTACAGAGGTCATTTGCACTAACCTGGTCTGTTTCTGTTCATGTCTCCAGATGATAATATAGGCGATGTATGTGAGTCAGATTTTGACCAAGACAAGGTGATCGACAGGATCGACAATTGTCCCGAGAATGCAGAGATCACACTGACAGACTTCAGGGCATATCAGACTGTTGTGTTGGACCCTGAGGGTGATGCCCAGATCGACCCTAACTGGGTGGTTCTCAACCAGGTGATGCAGCATTTTTTATTTCTCAATGATCAAAAGTCCACTAATAAGACCTGGATATATATATATATATATATATATATATATATATATATATATATATATATATATAGTGCTCAGCGTAAATGAGTACACCCCCTTTGAAAAGTAACATTTTAAACAATATCTCAATGAACACAAACAATTTCCAAAATGTTGAAAAGACAAAGTTTAATATAACATCTGTTTAACTTATAACGTGAAAGTAAGGTTAATAATCTAAACTTAGATTACACATTTTTCAGTTTTACTCAAATTAGGGTGGTGCAAAAATGAGTACACCCCACAACAAAAACTACTACATCTAGTACTTTGTATGGCCTCCATGATTTTTAATGACCGGACCAAGCCTTCTCGACATGGAATGAACAAGTTGGCGACATTTTGCAACATCAGTCTTTTTTCCATTCTTCAACAATGACCTCTTTTAGTGACTGGATGCTGGATGGAGAGTGATGCTCAACTTGTCTCTTCAGAATTCCCCATACAGTAGGTGTTCGGGGGCGGCACGGTGGTGTAGTGGTTAGCGCTGTCGCCTTACAGCAAGAAGGTCCTGGGTTCGAGCCCTGGGGCCGGCGAGGGCCTTTCTGTGTGGAGTTTGCATGTTCTCCCCGTGTCCGCGTGGGTTTCCTCCGGGTGCTCCGGTTTCCCCCACAGTCCAAAGACATGCAGGTTAGGTTAACTGGTGACTCTAAATTGACCGTAGGTGTGAATGTGAGTGTGAATGGTTGTCTGTGTCTATGTGTCAGCCCTGTGATGACCTGGCGACTTGTCCAGGGTGTACCCCGCCTTTCGCCCGTAGTCAGCTGGGATAGGCTCCAGCTTGCCTGCGACCCTGTAGAACAGGATAAAGCGGCTAGAGATAATGAGATGAGATGAGTAGGTGTTCGATTGGGTTCAGACCAGGAGACATACTTGGCCACTGAATCACTTTCACCCTGTTCTTCAGAAATCCAACAGTGGCCTTAGATGTGTGTTTAGGATCATTGTCATGTTGGAAAAGTGCAAGATGACCAAGGGCACGGAGTGATGGTAGCATCTTCTCTTTCAGTATAGAGCAATACATCTGTGAATTTATGATGCCATCAATGAAATGCAGCTCCCCGACACCAGCAGCACTCATGCAGCCCCACATAAGGACACTGCCACCACCATGTTTCACTGTAGGCACCATGCATTTTTCTTTGTATTCCTCACCTTTACGATGCCATACAGTTTTGAAGCCATCAGTTCCAAAAACATTTATCTTGGTCTCATCACTCCAGAGTATAGAGTCCCAGTAGTCTTCATCTTTGTCAGCATGGGCCCTGGCAAACTCTAGGCGGGCTTTTTTGTGCCTGGGCTTTAGGAGAGGCTTCTTTCGTGGACGGCATCCATGCATGCCATTCCTCTGCAGTGTACGCCGTATTGTGTCACGGGAAATAGTCACCCCAGTTTAGCTTTCTACTTCTTTAGATAACTGCAGTGAACTTGCATGCCAATTTTCTTCAACCCTTCTCATCAGAAGACGCTCCTGTCGAGGTGTTAACTTCCGTGGACGACCTGGACACCTCTGTGAGCTGGACACCTTCCGTTAACTTCCGGTGTCCTCTGTGAGCTGGTTGCAGTTCCATCTTTCTTAAATTTTTGTACAACTTTTGCTACAGTATTCTGACTGATAAGTAAAGCTTTGCTGATCTTCTTGTAACCTTCACCTTTGTGGTGGAAAGAAATTATTTTCTTTGGGGAATTCTGAAGAGACAAGTTGAGCATCACTCTCCATCCAGCATCCAGTCACTAAAAGAGGTCATTGTTGAAGAATTGAAAAAGATTGATGTTGCAAAATGTCGCCAACTTGTTCATTCCATGCCGAGAAGACTTGGTGCTGTCATTAAAAATCATGGAGGCTATACAAAGTACTAGATGTAGTAGTTTTTGTTGTGGGGTGTACTCATTTTTGCACCACCCTAATTTGAGTAAAACTGAAAAATGTGTAATCTAAGTTTAGATTATTAACCTTACTTTCACGTTATAAGTTAAACAGATGTTATATTAAACTTTGTCTTTTCAACATTTTGGAAATTGTTTGTGTTCATTGAGATATTGTTTAAAATGTTACTTTTCAAAGGGGGTGTACTCATTTACGCCGAGCACTGTATATATACACCACTAAGAGTATGTTTTTGATCTTAATGACAAAGGAAATGGCAAGAAATCATGAAAATTTACTCCTACAGGTGTTAATTGGTGCCTCAAACTCATAAACAGTGAAAAGTAGCAGCACAGCGACAGAAAATATATACATCCATAATCTTCCACTGCAATTTCCTAATGATGCAGAGTTTATGAACAAATACCAGGTTCATCACCAGCATCTGACTGGCTCTGGGGTGGGTTTCCCGAAAGCCTCTTAAGGCTAAGGGCATCTTAAGATCCATCATTAAGCTAACATGGTTTTCCCAAACAACACTGTAGCCAAAATAGTCCTTTAGTTCACTCCTAACTTATGATATACCTAGACCACTCTTTCACAACAAACAACTACAGTACGAATGCCTTTAGCAGCTGCTCATGCCTATATCGAGGATGCACATTGCAAGGACGCTCTTAGCAAAGTTGCTCTTGCCTTTTTCATTTCCGTTTCTGGTTGAGAGCGGATTCTGGCTGCCGCTTCTCACCGGAGTTTTTTATTTTTATTTTATTTTCTCTTTTGTTTTTCTTTTTTGTGTTTGTGTAGTTTGATGTTTGTTTTTGTTTGAGTGTTTTTGTCCACTGGTTGTGGTGTAGCTCTGGACCCAGTTTTGGGTGTCAGTTCCCTCCAGGCCTTGGTTCGCTGTGGGTGATGCCTGTGCTCCTAGCTGTGGACTGCAGTGAGCTTGTTGCTCATTTTAACATTGTGGTTGTCCAGTGCTCTGTGCAGCAGTGCTTTAGTGCTTGGCGTGATGTTCCGAGCGATCTTGCTCAGTGGCATCGCAGCGGGCTGTGCAGGCGGTTTGGGACATACCAGCGCTCTGCGTAGCGGTGCGTCTGTGCTCGCTTTGTGGATCCAATGCGTGGTATTCCAAGTGATGTTGCCTGGTGCCGTCGCGGCAGCTGTACTGGTGGTGTGGGACTTGTTTTCGTGCGCCTTTTGGTGGGACTGTGGCTGCTACACCATTGGAATGACATCCTGACCTTTATTTGGTGGACTTTTTTTTTCCTATAATTGTAAAGCAACCTTGGGTTTTGAGAAAGGCGCTATATACACTACTGTTCAAAAGTTTGGGGTCACCCAGACAATTTTGTGTTTTCCATGTAAAGTCACACTTTTATTTACCACTATAAGTTGTAAAATTAATAGAAAATATAGTCAAGACCTTTTTCTGGCCATTTTGAGCATTTAATCGACCCCACAAATGTGATGCTCCAGAAACTCAATCTGCTCAAAGGAAGGTCAGTTTTATAGCTTCTCTAAAGAGCTAAACTGTTTTCAGCTGTGCTAACATGATTGTACAAGGGTTTTCTAATCATCCATTAGCCTTCTGAGGCAATGAGCAAACACATTGTACCATTAGAACACTGGAGTGAGAGTTGCTGGAAATGGGCCTCTATACACCTATGGAGATATTGCACCAAAAACCAGACATTTGCAGCTAGAATAGTCATTTACCACATTAGCAATGTATAGAGTGTATTTCTGATTAGTTTAAAGTGATCTTCATTGAAAAGAACAGTGCTTTTCTTTCAAAAATAAGGAAATTTCAAAGTGACCCCAAACTTTTGAACGGTAGTGTAAATTATTATTATTATTATTATTCAGACTCCTTCTTACGTGTGAGTTCGGGAAAACCACGTACAGAGACAAAGTTCATTGCCTAAGAGCATCTTTAAACTCACTCTTTAGCTCTAAAGTGCAACATTATCAGGAAACCTTCCCCTGGTCATTTGATATTAGGAATATAACAGCACAATGCTGTGAGTGTGAATGGTTGTCTGTGTCTATGTGTCAGCCCTGTGATGACCTGGCGACTTGTCCAGGGTGTACCCCGCCTCTCGCCCATAGTCAGCTGGGATAGGCTCCAGCTTGCCTGCGACCCTGTAGAACAGGATAAAGCGGCTAGAGATAATGAGATGAGATGAGAACAGCACAATGCAAAGATGTATAGTACTGTGCAAGTCTTAGGCACATGTAAAGAAATGCTGTAGATAAAAAATGGCTTAAAAATAACGAAATGAAATGTTTCAAGATTAAAAAAGAATAATATAAATAGTAGTAAGCCATAATAAATGAAGCAAAGTTAATATTTGGTGTGAGACGTCCCTTTGCTTTAAAAAAAAAATTAGTAGTCATAGCAGTCTCAGGGCGGCACGGTGGTGTAGTGGTTAGCGCTGTCGCCTCACAGCAAGAAGGTCCTGGGTTCGAGCCCCGGGGCCGGCGAGGGCCTTTCTGTGCGGAGTTTGCATGTTCTCCCCGTGTCCGCGTGGGTTTCCTCCAGGTGCTCCGGTTTCCCCCACAGTCCAAAGACATGCAGGTTAGGTTAACTGGTGACTCTAAATTGACCGTAGGTGTGAGTGTGAATGGTTGTCTGTGTCTATGTGTCAGCCCTGTGATGACCTGGTGACTTGTCCAGGGTGTACCCTGCCTTTCGCCCGTAGTCAGCTGGGATAGGCTCCAGCTTGCCTGCGACCCTGTAGAAGGATAAAGTGGCTAGAGATAATGAGATGAGATGAGCAGTCTCAGGTACAATGAATACAGTTTTCTAAGGAAATGAGCTGTAGGTTTTACTGAGCATCTTGCAGAACCAGCCACAGTTCTTCTGGGCACTTTGTCACATTTGCTTCTTAATTTTGCAGCAAAACCCAGTATGCTTCATTGTGTTTTCTTTTTTAATCTGAAAAGTGGTCTCTTATGTCATATGCTGCTCAGATACAAGCATTTTTTCCCCTGTAACATTTAATTTTGTGCTGGAAAACGAATGTTTGGAACTCAAATGTTTTTGTACTGACTCAATAATGTAGAAGTAAAAAAATAGAAATCTATAACAAAGTTTGTATGAAAAAAATAGGGTGCCTGAGACTTTTGCACAGTACTGTATATGGATTGTCCCAACAGCCTCACATGGTCACATTTTGACATTTTGTACTGTCCATACTTATGAAAACTATAGGGTTTCTTGAGCTGAAATACATTTCCCTTTTGCATGAATCTCAATCATGATTAGATTAGATTAGATTAGATTAGATTAGATTAGATTAGATTAGATTAGATTAGATTAGACAGAACTTTATTAATCCCTTTGGGAGGGTTCCCTCAGGGAAATTAAAATTCCAATAGCATCATTATAGGATAAACAGAGAATAGAATAGAAAAAAGAGAGAACTTCTAGATAAATTAAGTCTTTAGAAAACTTCTAGATAAATAAATTAAGTATTTACATATACAAATATATTAAAAAGATATGAAAAAAGTCCAGCAGGAGAGGTATTGCACATTTGTATTGCACATTGTCCAGTATTGCTTTTTGTCAGGCTAGGCTACTGCTCCTTCCCGTCCTCTGTCCTCCTGTTACCCTTCCTCCCTCCCAGAGAGGAGTTGTACAGTCTGATGGCGTGAGGGACAAAGGAGTTTTTAAGTCTGTTCGTCCTGCACTTGGGAAGGAGCATTCTGTCACTGAACAGGCTCCTCTGGTTGCTGATGACGGTGTGCAGAGGGTGACTGGCATCGTCCATGATGTTCAGTAGTTTGTCCATAGTCCTCTTCTCTGCCACCATCACCAGAGAGAGTCCAGCTTCATGCCGACCACAGAGCCGGCCCGCCTGATCAGTTTGTCCAGCCTGGATGTGTCCTTCTTGGATGTGCTGCCCCCCCCAGCACACCATGTTGTAAAACAGGACACTGGCGACGACAGACTGATAGAACATCCACAGGAGTTTCTTGCAGATGTTAAAGGACCGCAGCCTCCTCAGGAAGTATAACCTGCTCTATCCCTTCCTGTACAATTGGTTGGTGTTGCAAGTCCAACACCAGTAGTGTAGAGTAGAGTCGTAGAGTAGTCATTTTAAAATCATAAGGTGAAAATCACATTAAAATATTCTATCGGCACACCGCTTGTCTAATAACAACTGCTGCTCATAGATTTCATTTGAATTTTGTTAGGACTAGGACTGTTTTGGCCTCTAGAGGCCGCTGTTATTTCCTTTTCATGTCGTGTTTATTTTGGCCTCTAGAGGCCGCCACTGTTCCTGTGTTTTGTGTTTGTGTTAATTGCCTAATTATCTTCACCTGTGTCCTTAATTAGTTTGTCTATTTATACCCCTGAGTTCAGTCCTCTTGTCACGGAGTCTTTGTGCTGTTATGTTTATCTCCAGTTTCCTTTGTACTGTGTTTTTTGATCTTCTTAGCTTTTGAATTTTTGCACTTTGCTTTTCTTTTGGATTATACTCTTTGGTTTTTTTTGTCTTTTGTTTTGCCCTGTATATAGTGTATATAGTTTAAATAAACCTTTTGATTCTTTTTCTACTTCCGCCTCACGCCTCTGCATTTGAGTCATCCCCCTGGTGGCCTAGTGGGGGTTTGCTGGATTATCACACCAACGAACCAGGTTCGAATCCCAGCAAAACCCTAACAGAAAGACTCCGTCATGACCGACTCAGCAGAGGCTGCTTCAACTGTCTACCCGGCCAACCTTCAGGGAATTATGGCAGCTTTGACATGCTTCGGAGCGACCATGGACGCTCATGGACGTACGCTCACCAGCCAACGTGAGGCCCTCGCTCGCCACGAGGAACTGCTTCAGCAAATTGGGAAAACCCTGGCACAGCTGACATCTCTGCCTGCATCTCCTGCTCCTGATCCAGTTCCTGCTCCTGATCCAGCTCCCACTCCTGCTCCAGTGCCTCCTGCAATGCTGCTTTCTTCACCTCGCGAACCCAGCCTTCCTGCACCACAGAGGTATGACGGCAAGCACAGTGAGTGCCGAGAGTTCCTTACCCAGTGTCAACTCACCTTTGAGCTTCAGCCTACCACCTACACTACGGATCGCCGCAAGATTGCCTTTGTGATCACCTTATTAGCTGGTAAGGCGCGAGCCTGGGCTACTGCTATCTGGCAAAGACAGGGACCTGAGTGCTTTGATTTCCAGCTGTTTTCTGAAGAGATGCTTCGGGTCTTCGATCAGGCAGACATCAGTACCGACGCAGCCCGAAAGCTCATGTCCATCCGGCAAGGAGGAAGCGTCGCAGATTACGCCATCTCGTTCCGAACACTCGCAGCAGTAAGTGGATGGAACGAGACTGCCCTGGTGTCAGCCTTCCACCATGGTCTGTCTGACCCCATCAAGGACGGTCTGGCCTCTATTGGATGCCCAAGTGACCTCGAAACCCTCATCTCACATGCTATTCGTCTGGACAACAGGATGAGAGAACGCCACCAAGCCTTGAGCCCCCCCAGCCTCCCTACCTCTACCTGGAGACCGTCTACCTCCTTCAGTGACTGTCCAGAACCCATGCAAGTGGGTCGTACTCGCCTCTCCGCATCTGAGAGGGAGCGCAGAAGGAGGGACAAGTGCTGCATCTACTGTGGCAAGCCTGGTCACTTCCGAGCATCATGTCCCGAACTCTTGGGAAAAGGACCGCCCCGTCCAGCCGAGGGAGGGTTGTGACGGGGCCTACCCTCTCTCCCGGACTCCCTGGCCAAGGAATCTACATCCCGGTCTCCATCTCCTGGGGTGAGTCTGTCCACTCTTGTCAAGCTTTGATAGACTCAGGGGCGGCTGGGAACTTTATGGATATTCACTTCGCCCAAAGCATCAATATTCCGACTGCACCTCTTGAAGTCCCACTGTCTGTGTCTGCCCTCGATGGCCAAGCGTTAGGTGATGGAAGAGTCACCCAAGTTACTTCTCCAGTTTTCCTCCAGTCTCAAGGTCACAAGGAAGAAATATCCCTGCACCTGATTCCTTCACCTGAGTTCCCAGTTATTCTAGGCCTTCCTTGGCTTACTCGCCACAACCCTCGCATAGACTGGGTAACAAGCCAGGTTGTGGAATGGGGCCCTGCATGCCATGCCTCTTGTCTGCTCTCTAGCTCTCCTGTGTCTCCTGCCGAGCCCCCTGATCTCACCGAGTTATCTCAAGTTCCCACAGAGTACTGGGATCTCAAGGAGGTATTCAGCAAGAGCAGGGCCGCCGTTCTTCCTCCGCACCGGGCCTACGACTGTGCCATCGACTTGCTCCCTGGGACTACCCCTCCTCGTGGCAGACTGTTTTCACTCTCTCAGCCAGAACGCAAGGCCATGGAGGAATACCTCAAAGATGCCCTGGTCTCTGGGTTTATTCGACCCTCCACTTCACCTGCTGGAGCCGGCTTCTTCTTTGTCGGCAAGAAGGATGGGGGGCTCCGACCATGTATTGATTACAGGGGCCTGAATAAGATCACTGTGCGCAACCGATATCCCCTTCCGCTGATGTCCACAGCTTTCGACCTGCTCCAAGGCGCCACCGTCTTCACCAAGTTGGACCTACGGAACGCATACCACCTCATCCGTATCCGACAGGGAGACGAGTGGAAGACTGCCTTTAACACCCCGTCTGGGCACTACGAATACCAGGTGATGCCCTTCGGACTCACCAACGCACCAGCTGTTTTTCAGTCCCTAATCAACGACGTCTTAAGGGACATGATTAACCTATACGTTTTTGTCTACCTCGACGACATCCTTATCTTTTCCAAGACCGTGCAGGAGCACCGCCACCATGTCCGCCAGGTTCTCCAGAGGCTGCTACAGAACAATCTGTTCGCCAAGGCCCAGAAATGCGAATTTCATGTTCCCGAGGTCTCCTTTCTGGGATTTATTGTACGGACAGGCCAACTCCAAATGGACCCTGCCAAGACCCTGGCCGTCCGGGATTGGCCTACTCCCAAGTCCGTTAAGGAGGTTCAGCGGTTCTTAGGATTCGCTAACTTCTACCGCAAGTTCATCAGGAACTTCAGTTCTGTGGCAGCACCCATGTCAGACCTCACCAAAGGGACAGGTGGATCTTATGGCTGGTCTCCTCAGGCAGAAAAGGCGTTCAAAGACCTCAAGGACCGCTTCTGCACGGCACCCATTCTGGTTCTCCCGGACACCTCCCAACCATTCATCGTGGAGGTGGACGCCTCGGACAGTGGTGTCGGCGCGGTGCTCTCTCAACGTTCGGAAGGAAAGCTGCACCCCTGCGCTTACTTCTCCCACCGCCTGAGTCCTGCTGAGTCCCGGTACGATGTGGGGGATCGAGAACTGCTAGCGGTCAAACTGGCCCTTGAGGAGTGGAGGCACTGGCTGGAGGGAGCACAACATCCATTCCTGGTTTGGACTGACCACAAGAACCTGGAGTACCTCCAGCAAGCCAAGAGACTGAACCCTCGACAGGCTAGGTGGGCCCTGTTTTTCAGTCGGTTTGACTTCACCCTCTCATACCGCCCCGGCTCCAAGAACACCAAACCTGACGCACTGTCCAGACTGTTCTCTGCCACTAACAGGGAGAATGAAGTCGGGCCTATTATCCCTGTGTCCCGGATTGTGGCCCCTGTCCGCTGGGGTATTGAGGAGGCTGTCCGACGAGCCCAACGCCAGGACCCCGGTCCTGGGACGGGGCCACCAGGCCTCTTGTACGTCCCACATCAAGCCCGGGCCAAGGTTCTCCAGTGGGGTCACTCTTCCCCTCTCACCGCCCACCCGGGAGCTCGGAGGACCCTGGACTTCCTGAAAAGACGCTTCTGGTGGCCTAACATGGAGAAGGAAGTAAGGTCATTTGTCCTGTCCTGTGAGGTTTGCACCAGAACCAAGAACCCACGACAGCGTCCCCAGGGTCTCCTGCATCCTCTGACCATTCCCCGGCGTCCCTGGTCCCACGTGGCAGTCGACTTTATCACGGGTCTCCCTGAGTCACAAGGTAACACGGTCATTTTGGTCTTAGTTGACAGATTCTCCAAGGCCTGCCGCTTCATACCACTGTGCAAACTCCCCTCTGCTCTTGAAACTGCGAAACTTTTGTTTAATCATGTCTTCCGAGTCTTTGGTCTTCCACAGGACATCGTCTCAGACCGAGGGCCCCAGTTCTCCTCCCGAGTGTGGCACGGGTTCTGCAAGGTCATCGGAGCCACTGCCAGCCTCTCCTCTGGGTTTCACCCACAGTCCAATGGTCAGACGGAGAGGCTCAACCAGGACCTGGAAACCACCCTGCGAGGCCTGGCTATGGATAACCCGACATCGTGGAGCACCTGGCTGCCATGGGCGGAGTACGCCCACAACACCCTGCAGTCATCGGCCACCAAGCTGTCGCCATTCCAGTGCCAATTCGGGTTCCAGCCACCTCTGTTCCCGGACCAGGAGGAGGACGCGGGGGTGCCCTCGGTCAACCAATATGTGAGACGGTGTCGCAAGACCTGGAGCAAGGTCAGGAAGACCCTCATACAGACCTCCAGAACCAACCAGACTCAGGCCAACCGCCATAGAAGACCTGCACACGCTTTCCGCCCTGGGCAGCGTGTTTGGCTGTCCACTAAGGACCTTCCACTGCGGGTGGAGAACCGCAAGCTTGCTCCTCGCTACATTGGCCCCTTCAAGGTGGTGCGCAGGGTGAACCCTGTCTCCTACCGGCTCCAGTTGCCCCGGACTCTGAGGATCAACCCCACTTTCCATGTTTCCCTGTTACGGCCCGTACTGACGTCTACGTATGCCCCTGCCCCTAGGAACCCCCCACCCCCCCGCATCTTCCAGGGGCAGACTGTGTTCACTGTGAATCGCCTGCTTGACTCCCGCCGGGTCCGCGGCGGGTTGCAATATCTGGTGGACTGGGAGGGCTATGGTCCTGAGGAGCGCTGCTGGGTTCCTGCTCGGGATGTCCTTGATAAAGAACTATGTCGGGACTTCCATTCGGCCCATCCGGATCGCCCTGGGAACGTCAGGAGACGCTCCTAGAGGGGGGGGTCCTGTTAGGACTAGGACTGTTTTGGCCTCTAGAGGCCGCTGTTATTTCCTTTTCATGTCGTGTTTATTTTGGCCTCTAGAGGCCGCCACTGTTCCTGTGTTTTGTGTTTGTGTTAATTGCCTAATTATCTTCACCTGTGTCCTTAATTAGTTTGTCTATTTATACCCCTGAGTTCAGTCCTCTTGTCACGGAGTCTTTGTGCTGTTATGTTTATCTCCAGTTTCCTTTGTACTGTGTTTTTTGATCTTCTTAGCTTTTGAATTTTTGCACTTTGCTTTTCTTTTGGATTATACTCTTTGGTTTTTTTTGTCTTTTGTTTTGCCCTGTATATAGTGTATATAGTTTAAATAAACCTTTTGATTCTTTTTCTACTTCCGCCTCACGCCTCTGCATTTGAGTCATCCCCCTGGTGGCCTAGTGGGGGTTTGCTGGATTATCACACCAACGAACCAGGTTCGAATCCCAGCAAAACCCTAACAAATTTAATTAAATATGTAATCAATAAAATGTAAAAAATCATTTATAGAACCACTTACAATGAAAAACAAGTAATCATGATTATCATAAGCATCATCTATATCAGTCTTTGTAGTCTCATCTCTTGGGATAAATCACAGTCAAGTCACAGAATAGCAGCCTCATTGTTGCTCTTGACTCAACTGATCACTGTTCGCTCTTCCATCGGTGCCAGTATAATCACTGATTAATTCAGTGGTTTCTGTTCTGTTGGCTAAATATCAGATTTTGTTGATTAGCATTCAAACGGCCTGTGAGCTGACAGCTGGTATTTATATCATTTACTGAATCTATTAGGTTTATGTCCTCTTTATTACGGCATGTAACCAATAACTTGATCAAAGCATGGCATGATGATAATGATGATGATTCATAAACATAGGCTAGAATTTAACACTAGTGTGATTGTGCTGTGGTAGAGCGAGTCAACTTCATGCTTATGATTTGCTCCAAGGAATAACTCCTACTCCTCGCTCAGAGGTGGCCCTGTTCTTACTTCAACAGTTATGAAAAATTACTTCATCTTTAAAAATGCATTAATCAGAAAGACTTCCTTTAGTGAAAGCAGTAAGGACAACTGCACATATTGCTAAGTGGACTCAATTAAGTGAATGTCAGGTATTCAGAGACAATTTCACTTAACTGTTTGTTAGGAGCATGTGTGTTACCAATTGAATGAAACATATAAAGTCAGAATATTTTGAACCCAGTATTCAGATGTTTAATTTTAATATTAGGGTTAGTTCATCAGGAGATCGTAAGTTCAAATCCCAAATATGCCACAGCCATCCATGGATAACTGGGAGCCAAGGGAACGAATCTGGCCATGCTTTATGGGTGGGAGGAATGGCAAACTCTCTCCCATGCCATACATTGAGATAGTAACCAATCAAGTGCATCGAGTGAGCTCATGTATACAGAAGAGGGTAGATAGCAATGTCCTCCAAGTGTGTTATGCTGCCCTGTTGCACTGCATAGCAGTTGTTCAAAAATATGTGACTGGCTAGCTTTATGTGTCTTCAAGGAAGCACATGTTCTTCATTCTTCATCTACCCAATTTGGTAGTTGTTATATGATAGGGGAGATGTGTATGTTGGGTGGAAATTGGCACCTGACCCTATTGGGGAAAAAATGGAGAAAAAACAAGGATTAGTTAAACAGTTAAAAATGACTTAAAATATGCACATTACATATATTGCTGAAGTATAGCAAAAATAGCAGGGTGCTCAAATATATTTTGGAATACAGCAATTGATGGAGTGGTAATGATGAGTATGTAGGCTGCTGCAGCAAAAGCGGCTCACTCAGAAATGAAAAGGTGGCTGATTATTCAAGTATACTCTCGAAATTTTAGTTGGTAAAAACACAGATCAAGGAGCCCATGTCTGACGTGCCACACATTCTCACAATTCACTCTGTTGGTCTAACATGCCAGCCTTCCATGTGCTTTGTTACAGGGGATGGAGATTGTGCAAACAATGAACAGTGACCCTGGCCTTGCTGTGGGTAGGTGCACACACACATATACACAAACATGCAATATATCTTTGCCATAATATACTTCCCAAATCCAGAGGTGGACAAAGTACCCAAATTCATTACTTAAGTCAAAGTACAGATCCCACTGGTCAAATGTTACTCCGATACAAGTGAAAGTTGTACAGTCAAATTTTTACTTAAGTTAAAGTACTGAAGTATTTGCTTTTAAAAATACTTAAGCATTAAAAGTACATTTTCTGTCAATGCATTGTTGTATTATTGCCACAACGCTTACAAAACCTAACGCCGTTACCAACGACAGAAATGTGAATTCACAAAATGAACGCATGCTGTGCTATCATGGTGGTTTAATGTTAAGCTAGCTAGTCAGTGAAACTCCACCTGACATGCTAGCAAACTCTTTTCAAACTCGAAATCATATTGGATAGCTAACCTTACTAGAAAAGAAAGATTTCTACATTCTGTTTACAACCCCGATTCCAAAAAAGTTGGGACAAAGTACAAATTGTAAATAAAAATGGAATGCAATGATGTGGAAGTTTCAAAATTCCATATTTTATTCAGAATAGAACATAGATGACATATCAAATGTTTAAACTGAGAAAATGTATCATTTGAAGAGAAAAATTAGGTGATTTTAAATTTCATGACAACACCACATCTCAAAAAAGTTGGGACAAAGCCATGTTTACCACTGTGAGACATCCCCTTTTCTCTTTACAACAGTCTGTAAACGTCTGGGGACTGAGGAGACAAGTTGCTCAAGTTTAGGGATAGGAATGTTAACCCATTCTTGTCTAATGTAGGATTCTAGTTGCTCAACTGTCTTAGGTCTTTTTTGTCGTATCTTCCGTTTTATGATGCGCCAAATGTTTTCTATGGGTGAAAGATCTGGACTGCAGGCTGGACAGTTCAGTACCCGGACCCTTCTTCTACGCAGCCATGATGCTGTAATTGATGCAGTATGTGGTTTGGCATTGTCATGTTGGAAAATGCAAGGTCTTCCCTGAAAGAGACGTCGTCTGGATGGGAGCATATGTTGCTCTAGAACCTGGATATACCTTTCAGCATTGATGGTGTCTTTCCAGATGTGTAAGCTGCCCATGCCACACGCACTAATGCAACCCCATACCATCAGAGATGCAGGCTTCTGAACTGAGCGCTGATAACAACTTGGGTCGTCCTTCTCCTCTTTAGTCTGAATGACACGGCGTCCCTGATTTCCATAAAGAACTTCAAATTTTGATTCATCTGACCACAGAACAGTTTTCCACTTTGCCACAGTCCATTTTAAATGAGCCTTGGCCCAAAGAAGACGTCTGCGCTTCTGGGTCATGTTTAGATATGGCTTCTTCTTTGAACTATAGAGTTTTAGCTGGCAACGGCGGATGGCACGGTGAATTGTGTTCACAGATAACGTTCTCTGGAAATATTCCTGAGCCCATTTTGTGATTTCCAATACAGAAGCATGCCTGTATGTGATGCAGTGCCGTCTAAGGGCCCGAAGATCAGGGGCACCCAGTATGGTTTTCCGGCCTTGATCCTTACACACAGAGATTCTTCCAGATTCTCTGAATCTTTTGATGATATTATGCACTGTAGATGATGATATGTTCAAACTCTTTGCAATTTTACACTGTCGAACTCCTTTCTGATATTGCTCCACTATTTGTCGGCGCAGAATTAGGGGGATTGGTGATCCTCTTCCCATCTTTACTTCTGAGAGCTGCTGCCACTCCAAGATGCTCTTTTTATACCCAGTCATGTTAATGACCTATTGCCAATTGACCTAATGAGTTGCAATTTGGTCCTCCAGCTGTTCCTTTTTTGTACCTTTAAACTTTTCCAGCCTCTTATTGCCCCTTTCCCAACTTTTTTGAGATGTGTTGCTGTCGTGAAATTTCAAATGAGCCAATATTTGGCATGAAATTTCAAAATGTCTCACTTTCGACATTTGATATGTTGTCTATGTTCTATTGTGAATACAATATCAGTTTTTGAGATTTGTAAATTATTGCATTCCGTTTTTATTTACAATTTGTACTTTGTCCCAACTTTTTTGGAATCGGGGTTGTATTTGGCAAGATTATGCTAAAACATATTTCTGAAAGGACTTCAGATAAGTTAACATTATTCATGTTAGTGTAACTCTGTTTTTACATGCTAACTAACAGTGTCCAAGTTAACTAGCTATGTGTTAACGGTAGCCGTGGACAAGGCGACGACAACTTGGCAGGCGAATCTATAGAAAGTCATTTTACTAACCAGACTGCATAGCTATTGCAACATTATCGCTAGCTCTAAAAGCAAAGACAACTTCATTGCAAGCTTTCTCTTGGAATAAAATGTTTACATACCTCACTATGCTTCCGCAAGTCAGACGGTGAGTCTTTGTAGGCTGTGATGTGGTTCGTTTTCGCCAAACAAAGCAAACATTTAAAATGAAACAAATCTTTAATCCTTTCAGAAAACTGAAACATGGGTTCTAGCTATAGCCATGGGTGCGTGCATTCCCCAGAAGATTCGCCTCCTTCCATTCTGCCATCAACTGATCGTGTTAAATAATGCTGCAGAGAAATCATTGATCTTGATTTTATCCAGTCTGTGCATGTGACATGACCCTAGTGATTACTAACAGGCTGTCTCAGTGTCACCTGCAGAAAAACCAATCACGTTTTAGAAAAGAAAAAACATCCACTTTCAAAGCTGCTTCATAGTAACGAGTAACGAGGACCTTGATAGAAATGTAGTGGAGTAAAAAGTACAGTATTTGTCTTTCAAATGTAGTGAAGTTAAAGTCATAAATTAAAAAAAATAATAATACTCAAGTAAAGTACAGATACTCAAAAAGTGTACTTAAGTACAGTACTCAAGTAAATTTACTTAATTACTGTCCACCTCTGGTCAAATCCATGTGAAAAATATCATTTTAATACAAAATCTTTATCCTACAGACTTCCATTCATACAGTTCAGAGCCTTCGACAGTTAGTCATACTGCTACTGCTGCGATTTCAGGTTATACAGCGTTCAGTGGTGTTGACTTTGAGGGCACATTCCATGTGAACACGGTGACGGACGACGACTATGCTGGCTTCATATTCGGCTATCAGGACTCATCAAGCTTCTATGTGGTGATGTGGAAACAAACGGAGCAGACGTACTGGCAGGCTACACCCTTCAGAGCTGTTGCTGAGCCTGGCATTCAACTGAAGGTTGACATCTGACCCGCTGACTGTACAAAAAAAAAAAAAAAAAATATATATATATATATATATATATATATATATATATATATATATATATATTTTTTTTTTTTTTTTTTAAGTACTGTACAAAAATCTTAGGCATATGAAATGCTGTAGACCAAAAAATGACTTTAAAAAAATAATGAAATGAAATGTTTCAACATTAAAAAAAATACTATAAACAGCAGTAAGCCATAATAAATGAAACAAAGTCAGTATTTGGTGCGAGACAACCAACAGTAGTCTCAGGTATAATGAGTGCAGTTTTATAAGGAAATGAGCTGTAGGTTTTACTGAGCATCTTGCAGAACCAGCCACAGTTCTTCTGGGCACTTTGACTGCCACACTTGCTTCTTAATTTTACAGCAAAGCCCAGTAACCTTCATTATGTTTTCTTTTTAATCTGAAAAGTGATCTATTATGTAATGTCCTGCTCAGATACAAAATTTTTTTCTGTAACATTTCATTTTGTGGCGGCACGGTGGTGTAGTGGTTAGCGCTGTTGCCTCACAGCAAGAAGGTCCAGGTTCGAGCCCCGTGGCCGGCGAGGGCCTTTCTGTGCGGAGTTTGCATGTTCTCCGGGTGCTCCGGTTTCCCCCACAGTCCAAAGACATGCAGGTTAGGTTAACTGGTGACTCTAAATTGACCGTAGGTGTGAATGGTTGTATGTGTCAGCCCTGTGATGACCTGGCGACTTGTCCAGGGTGTACCCCGCCTTTTGCCCGTAGTCAGCTGGGATAGGCTCCAGCTTGCCTGCGACCCTGTAGAAGGATAAAGCGGCTAAAGATAATGAGATGAGATTTCATTTTGTCCTGGAAAACGAACGTTTGGAACTCTAAAATGTTTTTGTACTGACTCGATAATGTAGGATTCATAAAATAAAAATCTATAACAAAGTTTGTATGAAAAAAATAGGGTGCCTAAGACTTTTGTACAGTACTATATGTGTGTGTGTGTGTGTGTGTGTGTGTGTGTGTGTGTGTGTGTAAATTTATTTGATGCCTCGTTGATTGGTTGGCACCATGCCAAATTCATTTTTGGCACTGTGTCAGTTATGTCAGAATATTAGTCACTGATACTCTGTTTCTAACATGGGACCAACTTTAACCTGAACAAAATGTTACCAACAAAGCTAGAACTGTTGTTGATACAAGATGGTCTGTCATAAAATGTGTTTTTATTCTTTCTAACCTCTGAACATGCAGTGTTGAAAACATAGAGACCAGGACTCAGAATTAAGGCCCGTTTACACGAGGACGCTGTCGGGTAAAAACAACTAAATATTTTATCGGAAGTGCCTTTCGTCTACACGGGGACGGCGTTTCCGAGGCTGAAAAACGGAAAAAATTGAAAACGCCTTCCAGAGTGGATAAGTTAAAAACAGCCCCTGTTGCATATCCGTCTAAACTACCCAATACGCGAAACTCTGCTCGGATCTGCTCACGTCGGGTACGCGTTTACGTCATACATATGTCATATACTGTACATGCCAGCCCGGGAAGTAAGAAAGTAAGTAAAAAAGTAAGAGCATGTCTGATTACATCCATCCAACGGACCTTCAAGCTGCTCTGGCAGCTTTAATAAACGTCCAGGAGTCCTTCGAACATCTATACCGAATCTGCACATATACCGTTAATGAACAGAGGCGGGTATAGTATGCTCTTACTTTTTTACTTACTTTCTTACTTACCATAGCCAGAGTAGTCAAAGTTTTCGTGGCGCAGATGTGCAGATCAGACAAGACGGAAGACATTGCGCATGCGTGCAGACATAGCGGAGGTCTTTCACAGCACCACCTAGCCGCCTGGCATGCACATCCAATTGAATTCCACACATTTATGCGTCACCGTATAGACGCAGATTTCCTCCTTGAAAACGGTCGTGTAGACGCGGAAAAAAGTGAGAACGAAAATGGACTTTTGCGTTTTTGTTTCAGACCGTCCCCGTGTAAAGTGGGCCTTAGTCAGTACATGTACAATGAATGGATGCTGTCGAGTGTTGACTCATTTCCGGTTCTGGACAGTAACTACACGGTCATTAGTTAAAATGAGTTCCTGTCTCAAGTCCTCTAGAACCAGCCTCAATCCAATACAGTTGTGGATGATGTTAAAAGTGGTAAATGTATCCTGTAGGGGCGCTACTGAGGTGATTATTTGTTGATAGTTACTGGATCAGCCAGCAAAAATGGTGCAAAATTTCGTGCGCTTTTCAACGGCTATTCTATGCATTCTGCAAACAAAGCATCTGGTACACACACACATTTATATAAAATCAGTCAAAAGTTTGGACACACCTTCTAATTCAATGTTTTTTCTTTATTTTTATTCATAAAAAGACGCTTCATGTCGAAAAGTAATGATGGATGTCGTTTCTCTTTACTTAGCTGAGCGGTTCTTGACATAATATGGATTACTACAGTTGTGGAATAGGGCTATTTACTGTATTTTTATTGTTTATTGTTTACTGTTTGAGCTCATATGCACTGAGAAGGCAAGATATTGCACTAATTAACTTTTGACGAGGCATACGTTACTTGAAAAACATTCCAAGTGACTACCTCATGAAGCTGGTTAAGATAATGCCAATAGTGTACAAAGCGTCATCAAGGTAAACAGTAGCTACTTTGAAAGATCTAAAATATGAAACGTTTGGTTTTTTTAACACTTTTTTGTTTACCACATAATTACATGTATGTTCCATATGTTATTTCATAGTTTTGATGTCTTCAGTATTGTTCTACAGTCTAATACATAAACACGTACTGTGTATTGAACTGAAACTTATCTTGCTCCCATAGTCAAAGTCTTTCTGTAATAGGGTCAAATGTATTAACTTAATACTGAAACTACAATGGCAAAAAATTATGATAATAAAACCTGTCCCATCCTGTCTCTCTTAGGCAGTGAAGTCTAACACTGGCCCTGGTGAACATTTGAGAAACTCCCTTTGGCATACAGGTGACACTAATGATCAGGTGCGCTTGCTCTGGAAAGATCCCCGTAATGTCGGCTGGAAGGACAAAGTGTCATACCGCTGGTATCTTCAACATCGTCCACAAGTTGGGTACATCAGGTAAGCTAGTTCATTAATAAAGTAAAAAATTGTAATCTTTGTTCAATCAGTGTGGTATAACATAAATAAAACACAACTGTTATTGGAAAATATCTAATTAACACTTCGCCTCAGGCCACATCACACCACACTGTCATTGATTATTATCCTACAACAACATTGTGCTGTGCTTTATTCCTTACTTATCTTTAATGTGTATCATTAATGTTCACTGGGGTAAATAATGACATAACAGAAAACATATAACAGTCCATCTCTTAACACATGCTACAGGAATCGGAATTTTAAGAGCTATTTCCACATTGTGCTTAAAAACCACTGAAGATTGAACGGAATCATTGTACCAAGTCAGCTTTAATTTATAAAATTCAATCATCTGAAAGTGTGATATATTTAAATAAGTGACCTGGGTTTGTCGGCATAGTTTTGTTTGTTCCAGAAGTGGCTCTTTAGAAGTTCCGCCCCTGCAGCACTCTTCAGCTTTAAAAATTTGCTGCAAAAATAGAAGAAACAAACAGACCTCATTTAACAGTGTTGAACATACACCCACATACCCTCTACTATTTTAACTGCGTGATAAGCGTATTTGTACAATGATGTGTGTCATGACGTGTATGTGTGTGTGTGTGTGTTGTACATATGTTTGTAGGGTGCGTTTCTATGAAGGCACAGAGTTGGTAGCGGACTCAGGTGTCACAATTGACACAACAATGAGGGGAGGCAGGCTGGGTGTGTTCTGCTTCTCTCAGGAAAACATCATATGGTCCAACTTGAAGTATCGCTGCAATGGTGAGCTCTTGTACACACACACACACACACACACACACATATAGACATCTCATCTCATCTCATTATCTCTAGCCGCTTTATCCTGTTCTACAGGGTCGCAGGCAAGCTGGAGCCTATCCCAGCTGACTACGGGTGAAAGGCGGGGTACACCCTGGACAAGTCGCCAGGTCATCACAGGGCTGACACATAGACACAGACAACCATTCACACTCACCTTCACACCTATGGTTAATTTAGAGTCACCAGTTAACCTAACCTGCATGTCTTTGGACTGTGGGGGAAACCGGAGCACCCGGAGGAAACCCACGCGGACACGGGGAGAACATGCAAACTCCACACAGAAAGGCCCTCGCCGGCCACGGGGCTCGAACCTGGACCTTCTTGCTGTGAGGCGACAGTGCTAACCACTACACCACCGTGCCGCCCCACATATAGACATACAAATGTTTATTACCTTTAATGTACTTGGCAAACATTTATATCTTTCATTCAACATTCAATTTACCAGTTGATGGTACAACCCCAGTTCCAAAAAAGTTGGGACACTGTGTAAAACAAATAAAAACAGAATGTGAAGATTTGCAAATCATGGAAACCACACATTACATTGAAAATAGTACAAAGACAACATATCACATGTTGAAACTGAGAAATATTATTGGTTTTTTTTGAAAAATATATGCTAATTTTGAATTTGATGTCAACAACAGGTTTCAGAAAAGTTGGGATGGGGCAACAAAAGGCTGAAAATTTTGTGTAATGCTAAAAAAAATCCTAATTTGGTTAATTGGCAACAGGTCAGTAAAATGACTGGGTATAAAAAGAGCATCCCAGAAAGGCAGAGTCTCTCAGAAGTAAAGATAGGGAGGGGTTCACCTCTCTGTGAAAGACTGCATGGGCAAACAGTGCAGCAATTTAAAAGTAACGTTCCTCAATATAAAATTGCAAAGAATTTGGGGATCACATCATCTGTAGTACATAATATCATCAAAAGATTCAGAGAATCTGGAGAAATCTCTGTATGCTAGAGACAAGGCTGAAAACTGACATTGGATGCCTGTGATCTTCAGGCCCTCAGGTGATACTGCATTAAAAGCAGACATGTGTCTGTAGTGGAAATCACTGTATGGGCTCAGGAACACTTCAGAAAACCATCGTCTGTGAAAACAGTTCATTACTGCATCCACAAATGCAAGTTAAAACCAGATATAAACAATATCCAGAAACACCACCACCTTCTCTCGGCCTGAGCTCTTTTACGATGGACTGAGGCAAAGTGGAAAATTGTCCCGAGGTCTGAACGAATCAAAAGTAGAAATTCTTTTTAGAAATCATGGACACCACGTCCTCCAGGCTAAAGAGGAGAGGGACCATCCGTCTTAACAGTGCACAGTTCAAAAGCCAGCATCTGTGATGGTATGAGGGTGCATTAGTGCACATGACATGGGAAGCTTGTACATCTGGGAAGGCATCATTAATGCTGAATGGTATATACACATTTCAGAGCAATATGCTGCCATCCAGACAAAATTTTTTTCAGGGAAGGCCTTCCTTCTTTCAGCAAGACAATGCCAAACCACTTTCTGCACATATTATAGCTGCATGGCTCTGTAGTAAAAGAGTCCAGGTGCTAAACTGGCCTGCCTGCAATCCAGACATGTCTCCCATTTAAAATATTTGACACATTATGAAGTACAAAATACAATAAAGGAGACCCCAAACTGTTGAGCAACTGAAATTGTATATCAGGCAAGAATAGGACAACATTTCTCTTTCAAAACTATAGCTTCGGTTCCCAAACATTTACAGAGTGTTATTAAAAGTAGAGGTGATGCAACACAGTGGTAAACATGTTTCTGTCCTAACTTTTTTTTTAAACATGTTGCTGATATCAAATTCAAAATGAGCATATATTTTTCAAAAAACAATAACATTTCTCAGTTTCAACATTTGATATGTTGTCTTTGTACTATTTTCAATGAAATATAGGGTTTCCATGATTTGCACACTATCACGTTCTGTTTTAATTTACAGTTTACACAGCATCCCAACTTTTTTGGAATTGGGGTTGTAGAACAACTTGGGAAGTTCTCTTGGAGTTCTCGAATATGAATTCACAACCTTCTGATAAATAGCCCTCAATAGATGCATATACATAATAACACACATACAATCAAATAGTTTGACGGTGACAATGACAAAGTTATTGCTATTCTAGCTGTCTACCAAAGTATTGAATGGTAATAATATTAATTTGATTTGAAGCATTAAATAATGAATATTTCGAGTTTTGAGTTTTTTGAGTTTTGAGTCTTTTGAGTTTTCCTCCTGTTTCCGTTTCCAGGTGATAGAACGTCATGCGCATTTTGGCTGCCACTTCTCACCGGAGCATTTCATTTTTCTTTTTTTCTTTTGTTTTTGTGTAATTTGATGTTTGCTTTTTGTTTGAGTGTTTTGTCCACCGGTTGTGGCGTGGACCCAGTTTTGGGCATTGGTTTCCTTCAGGCCTTGGTCCGCCGTGGGTAATGCCTGTGCTGCTCGCTATGGACTGCAGTGAGCTCGTTGTTCTTTTAACATCAGGGTTGTTCAGCACTCTGTGCGGCAGTGCTCCTGTGCTTGGCGCGGTGTTCCGAGTAATATTGCCCAGTGGCGTCGTGTTGGCTGTGCAGGTGGTTTGGGACATACCAGCACTCTGTGACGGTGCTTCTGTACTCACTTTGTGGCTCCATGGCGCGGTGTTCCGAGTGATGTTGCCCAGCGGCATCACAGCAGCTGTGCAGGTGGTGTGGGATTTATCTTCGTGCACCTAGTGGAACTGTGGTAGCTATGCCATTGGAATTACATCCTGACCCTCTTTTGGTGGACTCTTTTTTTTTTTTTTCCCGTAATTGTAAAGCGACCTTGGGTGTGAGAAAGGCGCTATATAAGTTGAACTGATTATATTATTAATATGACTTCAAAGTGTAGACTTCCAGCTTAAATTCATTTGAAGGTAATTACATCCAAAATCATGTAAATGGTGTAGGAATTACAGCACATTTTTATGTTGATTTCAAGTGTTCCTTTTAACTCTCCAATATTAAGTCCAAAGAGCTGTCACTGCCAGAGAAGTAATGATGTACAAGTTATCATTAGGCTGAAAAATCAGAACAAACCCATCAGAGATGTAGCAAAAACATTAGGCGTGGCCAACCCGTTGGTAATATTTGATACATTCTGAAATGGAACGCGAAAAGGCCTGGAAGATGACGAAAAACAACTGTGGTAGATGACAGAAGAATTCCTTCGCTGGTGATGAAAAACCCCTTTCAGAACAGTTGGCCAGAAATCCACTGTAATATCCTGTGGTCGACAGCTAAAGTAACAATAACATTGTCAATGTCCAAATATTTATGGTTCTACCTGTATATTCATGCTACTATTAAATGCCCTGTTGTAGTATACACAACGCAGCTGTTACACACACATACAATATTAAAGCCTGTGATTTTGATGTTTCTTTTGCAGACACTATTCCAGAAGACTTCCAGGAGTTTAGTACACAGCCAGTCTAAATACCTCACGCACACTCTCACACCTCCACACATGGCCAAGTGGTTGTGTGTATTTCTGTGTGACACAGCCAAATGGTTGTGTATGTGTGTGTGACACCAGTCTGTTCAGTGTCTGTGTGTTGGGTTAAGATATGTGTACATACAGTGTGTATGCTTTTCATAATTCACCAGTCTCTATTCAAACCTATTACTCTTTAAAAACTGCATATCGAATGAAGTTTGTAGACTCATCCTCATTTATTTACATTTGGAATCTGACTGTAACCAAGCCGTCTCTGCTGTTTGTTCTTAAAGTGGTGACCAAAATAAAGTTTTCATAGTACATAATGAGTACTTGAGTTCTTTTCTGAAATGGAATTATACAGAAAGGGCTTCATCTCCTAATGTATAGGTACAGTGCTGTGAAAAAGTATTTGCCCCTTGCTGATTTCTTCCATTTTTGCTTGTCACATTTAATTGTTTTAAGATAAGATAGCCTTTTATTATCCCACAAGTGGAAATTTACATTGTTACAGCAGCAAAACAGCAGCAAAATATAGAAAGAAAAAAAAGATAAGGCAGTGAAGGAGTAGTGCAAAAAGTACTAAGTATACAAAAAAGGTATATAAAAAAAGAAAAACTACAAATTTAAAGATAAAATTAACAAATTTGCATAAATTAACAGGTTTGCAGATAAACAATCAACATAAGTGTATTACACAGGTGGTATTGCACGTGTAAGTATTGCACAGGTAGTATTACAAAGGTAGTATTGCACAAGTAAGTAGGTATATTGCACAGGAGCCATTTTAACAGTGTGTAGCTAGTAGTTCATTGTAAAGTACTGATGCTAATAGTCAGTGAACGCAGTATATATTCAGAGGGATCTCTATGGATGTAGAAGTGATCTGGACAGTATTGCTCATTATTGTGAGGAGTGTCTGGTGCTGTGGTTGGTGAGGTGCCGATTGTACAGTCTCACAGCAGTAGAGAGGAAGGAGCTGCTATATCTCTCCTTAATACACCACAGATGGAGGAGCCGGCCACTGAAGGAGCTGCCCAGTGCTGCTACTGTCTCCTGCAGTGAAGGGGAGGTGTTCACCATTAAGGATGACAACTTGGCCAACATCCTCCTCTCCCCCACTACATCCACTGAGTCCAGTGCACAGCCCAGGGCAGATCCTGCCTTCCTAATCAGCTTGTTAAGTTTTTTCCTCTCTACTGTTGTGATACTGCTTCCCCAACAGACAACTCCATAGAATATGGCTGATGCCACCACAGAGTCATAAAAAGAGTTCAGAAGTGGACCCTGTACTCCAAAGGCCCTGAGCCTCCTCAGCAGGTGGAGTCTGCTCTGGCCTTTCTTGTACAGGGCATGTGTGTGATCAGTCCAGTCCAGTTTATTGTTCAGATGAACACCCAGGTACTTGTAGCTCTTAACGATCTCAATGTCTTTTCCCTGAATGTTCACTGGGGTAAGTGGAGAGAACCTCATCCTGCAGAAATCCACCACCAGTTCCTTGGGTTTACTTGTATTTATCTGGAGGGAGTTCCGTTGGCACTAGTCCACAAAGTTCTTTGTCAGTTCTCTGTACTCACTGTCATTGCCATCTGAGATATAGCCCACAATAGCAGAGTCATCAGAGAACTTCTGTGGATGACAGGTAGTTGTATCGTATCTAAAGTCCGCAGTGTAAAGTGTGAACAGAAATGGAGCCAGGACTGTCCCCTGTGGAGCCCCTGTACTGCAGAGAATGGTGTCTGACACACAGTCCTTCAGTCTCACATACTGTGGTCTGTTTGTGAGACAGTCCATAGTCCATGAGGTGAGATGATGGGCCACCCCTGCGCTCTCCATCTTACTCCTCAGAAGAGTCGGCTGCATGGTGTTGAAGGCACTAGATAGATCAAATAACATGATTCTAACAGTGCTTCCTGCCTTTTCAAGATGAGAGAGAGATCTGTGAAGCAGGTAGATGACTGCATCTTCCACCCCAATGCCTGGCTGGTAGGCAAACTGCAGGGGATCCACAGCTGGCCCCACCAATGGGCGGAGATATGCCAGAACAAGTCTTTCCAGAGCCTTCATCAGGTGAGAGGTCAGTGCCACTGGCCTATATCTGTTTAAATTGGTGGGGTGTGCAGTTTTTGGTATCAGAACTACACATGATTGTGGCAGCGGGGGCGTGGTCAAGCGCCGGTCTGTGACAGGAGGGTGGAGCCAGGGAAGGTGAGTGGCAGAATCGCTACACCTGACTGTAATTAACCTGTGTTTGTGTGTGTTTTCCCAGTAACCGCTCCCTATTTAAGGAGGCAGAGAGAGAGGAGAGGGAGTGCAACCCGGGACGAGATTACAGAGTGTGTGTGTTTGTGTGTTATGCCGCATACGAGAAACGGGCGATTAGACTGAAAAGTTGTTTAATAAAAGCCCCCTCTGTACCTCAAGTGTTGTCCTGCCGTCTTCTGTGCTCCACCCACACTCGATACGCGCTACAGTGGTGCTGAAACCCGGGATTAAGGTGGCGCACCAATGCAGCAGCCCCATGGAATCCTCCCCGTTCGCGGACTTGGTCCACGCCCTCGCCACGGCTCAGCAGAGCCAGCACCAGGCACTTGTCATGCTCCGAAAGGAGCAGGAGCGCCGCTTCGAAGCCCTGGTGCTGGCCCAGCAGGAAGATCGAGAGGCGTTCCGGCGTCTCCTCGCGTCGGCGGGGTCCACCAGCGCCCCGGCCGCTGGCCCGTCTCCCCTCACCTTGACCAAGATGGGCCCGCAGGACGACCCCGAGGCTTTCATCACATTGTTCGAGCAGGTCGCCGAAGCCTCGGGGTGACCGATGGAGCAGCGCGCGGCACGCCTCCTCCCCCTCCTGACGGGAGAGGCGCAGCTGGCCGCACTACAGCTCCCTGCCGACCGCAGGCTGGCCTACGCCGACCTTTGCCAGGCTGTCCTCCAGCGCGTGGGGCGCACGCCGGAGCAGCAGCGCCAGCGCTTCCGCGCGCTGCGGATGGAGGAAGTCGGCAGCCCGTTCGCGTTCGGCCAGCAGCTCCGGGACGCCTGCTGGTGGTGGCTGAGGGCCGAAGATCGCGACGCTGAGGGAATCATTGACCAGGTGGCGCTGGAACAGTTCATCGCCCGCTTACCAGCTGGAACCGCGGAGTGGGTCCAGTGCCACCGCCCGGCGTCGCTGGATCAGGCCGTGGGACTGGCGGAGGATTATCTGGCGGCTGTTCCGGCGGCAGGACAGCGGACGACATCATCTTCTCTCTCCCTTTCTCCCCCCCTTCCTCCCGTGTCCCGTCCTCGCCCCGTTCCCCCACCGCGGAGGCGGGGGCCGGCTCCACCCCAGCCGGCCTGCCGCACCCGTGGTGCCCTCCCGTTTCTCCCTTCTGTGTCTGTCTCTCCCCCCCCTCAGGTGAGTGAGCCCCAGAACACAGCTGCAGAGGGAAGGCCCGGGCCGGTTTGCTGGCACTGCGGGGAACCGGGCCACCTGCAGCAACAGTGTGCAGCGATGGAAGTGGGGGCGGTGGTGCGGATCCCCGACACGCCAGAGGCTGCCCTCGATCGGGCCGGAGCGTATCGCATACCGGTAAGTGTACAAGGGGCTACATATCAGGCCTTGGTGGATTCAGGTTGCAATCAGACCTCGATCCGCCAAAGCCTGGTGCAAGACGAGGCATTGGGGTGAGCACAAGGGGTGAAGGTGTTGTGTGTGCACGGGGATATTCACAGCTACCCGTTGGTGTCAGTCCACATACATTTCAGAGGGGAAAAATCGATAGTGAAGGCGGCGGTTAATCCTCGCCTTACCCACTCTTTGATCTTGCGGACTGATTGGCCGGGATTTCGGGGTTTAATGGCACGCCTAGTAAAGAGTGGGTCCTGCCAGTTAACAGGGGAAGGTCCCGGTGTCGCTTTGGCTGGAGCTGCAGTCACAGAGCCGTCTACGTCATCTCCGCGACAGAGTGAGGAGCCACCGGCCCCTCCTCTTTCTATTGGGGAATCCCTCGCGGATTTCCCACTGGAACAATCGCGAGACGAGACTCTGCGACACGCGTTTGACCAAGTGAGAGTAATCGATGGTCAGACGCTCCAGCCGAACGCCACCCCGTCCTTCCCCTATTTTTCCATTTTGAAGGATAGGTTATACCAAGTGACGCAGGACACTCAGACGAAAGAGCGAGTCACCCAATTGTTAATTCCAAAGAGCCGCCGGGAATTGGTATTTCAGGCGGCTCACTTTAATCCCATGGCTGGACACCTCGGGCAGGATAAGACACTAGCCCGGATAATGGCCCGATTCTATTGGCCGGGGATTCAAGGCGACGTCCGTAAGTGGTGTACGGCGTGCCGCGAATGCCAGTTAGTAAATCCAGCGGCCATTCCAAAAGCGCCCTTGCGCCCCCTACCATTAATCGAGACCCTGTTCGAAAGAATTGGGATGGATCTCGTCAGGCCATTAGATCGGTCAACACGAGGGTACCGCTTTATATTGGTTCTGGTGGACTATGCAACGCGATACCCGGAAGCAGTGCCTCTTCGCAATATCTCAGCACGCAGTATTGCGGAGGCCCTCTTCCACGTCATCTCCCGGGTTGGAATCCCGAAAGAGATTCTGACTGACCAAGGCACCTCGTTTATGTCACGAACACTGAGCGAACTGTATGGGCTACTGGGTATTAAGCCGATCCGCACCAGTGTTTATCACCCACAGACGGACGGTTTAGTCGAACAGTTCAATCGCACCCTCAAGAATATTATCAAAAAATTCGTAAGTGAGGACGCACGTAACTGGGATAAGTGGCTCGAACCCTTGTTGTTTGCAGTGCGAGAGGTCCCCCAAGCCTCCACGGGGTTCTCCCCGTTTGAATTATTATATGGGCGTAAGCCGCGCGGCATCTTAGATGTACTGCGGGAAAATTGGGAGGAGGGACCTTCACAGAGCAAAAACGAAATTCAGTACGTTATGGATCTGCGCACAAAACTCCACACGCTCACCCACCTAACTCAGGAGAATTTGCGGCAGGCCCAGGAACGGCAAGCCCGCCTGTACAACAAGGGCACGCGCCTTAGAGAGTTCACTCCGGGAGATAAGGTACTCGTACTGTTGCCCACGTCGAGCTCCAAATTAATCGCTAAGTGGCAAGGACCCTTTGAGGTCACATGGCGAGTCGGGGACGTCGACTATGAGGTTAGGCGAACGGACAGGGAGGGGGCACTACAGATCTACCACCTCAATCTGCTGAAACTCTGGAACGAGGAGGTCCCCGTGGCGTTGGTGTCGGTAGTTCCGGAGAAGGCGGAGCTGGGGCCGGAGGTCCAAAAAGGGTCATTGGCATCACGTACCTCTCCGGTCCCCTGTGGAGACCACCTCTCCCCGACCCAACTCACGGAGGTCGCCCAGTTGCAGGCCGAGTTTTTGGATGTGTTCTCGCCCCTGCCCGGTCGCACTAACCTCATAGAACACCACATAGAGACGCCCCCGGGGGTGGTAGTGCGGAGCCGTCCTTATAGATTACCCGAACACAAAAAAAAGGTGGTTCGGGAAGAACTTCAGGCCATGCTCGAAATAGGCATCGTCAAGGAGTCCCACAGTGACTGGAGCAGCCCGGTGGTCTTGGTTCCCAAGGCCGACGGCTCGGTCCGGTTCTGTGTGAACTATAGAAAAGTCAACGCGGTGTCTAAATTCGACGCGTACCCAATGCCTCGTATTGATGAGCTGCTCGATCGACTAGGCACGGCTCGCTTTTACTCGACACTGGATTTGATGAAGGGATATTGGCAGATCCCCTTGACTCCATTATCCTGGGAAAAAACGGCCTTTTCCACACCGTTCGGCTTACACCAGTTCGTCACACTTCCGTTTGGGCTGTTTGGGGCGCCCGCTACGTTTCAGCGGCTGATGGACCGGGTCCTCCGGCCCCATGCTACCTATGCGGCCGCTTACCTAGACGATATCATCATTTATAGTAATGATTGGCAGCGGCACTTACAACACCTGAGGGCCGTCCTTAGGTCGCTGAGGCGGGCGGGACTCACTGCCAACCCGAAGAAGTGTGCGATTGGGCGGGTGGAAGTACAGTATCTGGGCTTCCACTTGGGCAACGGGCAGGTGCGTCCCCAAATTAATAAGACAGCAGCGATTGCGGCCTGCCCGAGGCCCAAGACCAAAAAGGGGGTGAGACAGTTCCTGGGGCTGGCTGGCTACTGTCGTAGGTTTATACCTAATTATTTGGACGTCACCAGCCCGCTGACTGACCTCACTAAAAAGGGGGTGCCAGATCCGGTCCAGTGGACGGAGCAGTGCCAGCGGGCTTTCTCTGAGGTAAAGGCTGCACTGTGTGGGGGGCCACTTTTACACTCCCCTGACTTCTCTCTCCCTTTTTTGTTGCAGACCGATGCGTCGGACAGAGGGCTGGGGGCCGTTTTGTCCCAGCAGGTGGAGGGGGAGGACCGCCCAGTCCTATACATCAGCCGGAAGCTGTCAGTGCGTGAGGGGCGCTACAACACAATTGAGAAGGAGTGCCTGGCGATCAAGTGGGTGGTCCTCGCCCTCCGTTACTACCTGCTGGGGCGCTCTTTCACCCTCTGTTTGGACCATGCGCCCCTCCAGTGGCTCCACCGCATGAAGAATGCCAATGCGCGGATCATCCGTTGGTATCTGGCACTCCAACCCTTCAACTTCAAGGTGGTCCACAGGCCGGGGGCGCAGATGGTCGTGGCGGACTTCCTCTCCCGTCAGGGGGGGGGGGGGGGAGTCGGCTGCGGGCCGGACGGGCGCCTGGCCTGAGTCAGGCGGTGGGGGTATGTGGCAGCGGGGGCGTGGTCAAGCGCCGGTCTGTGACAGGAGGGTGGAGCCAGGGAAGGTGAGTGGCAGAATCGCTACACCTGACTGTAATTAACCTGTGTTTGTGTGTGTTTTCCCAGTAACCACTCCCTATTTAAGGAGGCAGAGAGAGAGGAGAGGGAGCGCAACCCGGGACGAGATTACAGAGTGTGTGTGTTTGTGTGTTATGCCGCATACGAGAAACAGGCGATTAGACTGAAAAGTTGTTTAATAAAAGCCCCCTCTGTACCTCAAGCATTGTCCTGCCGTTTTCTGTGCTCTACCCACACTCGATACGCGCTACAATGATGTATTCCAAAGGACCAGCACTCTTTCCTGTCCCAGGGTCAAGTCGAAAATGTCCCACACTATTTCATTCAACTGATCAGCACAATGCCTCAGGAGCCAAGGGTTGATGCCGTCTGGACCTGCAGCCTTTTTCATCTTCATCTTACTCAGTTCTCTCCTGACTTGTTCTCTGTTGAAGGACAAAGAAGAGCACAGCTGAGTGCTCTGTGTTACACACTGAGGTGTGAAGCACTGAGCTGGAAGTATGATGATTGAGGGGTGCTGAGAGGGTGAGAAGGAAGTCTGTGAGCTGGGTGACGATGACCAGGAAGAGACAGTAGCAGTAACAGTAGGATGATCTGGGGGGAGGGCCGGTACCTGATTGTGGCAGCAGGGGCATGGCCAAGCAGCAGTCTGTGAATGGAGGGCGGGGTCGGGGAAGGATGTTACAGGGATGGAACATAAAAGGAGAGAGAGAGCAGAGAAAAGGGCCTCTCTCCCCGACCACAACACGTGTGAGTGAGTGAGTAAGTAAGAAAGAAAGAAAGCTGAAAAGCTCAATAAACTATGTGTAAACATCAACTCTCGCCAGCTGTGCTTCTGTGCTCCACCCACATCAGGAACTATTATAGTGGTGCCGAAACCTGGGAGCACAGAAGCACAGCAGGCGAGAGTTGATGTTTACACACAAACACTTTATTGAGCTTTTCAGCTTTCTTTCTTTCTTTCTTTCTTTCTCACTCACTCACACATGCATTGTGGTCGGGAAGAGAGGCCCTTTTCTCTGCTCTTTCGCTCCTTTTATGCTCCATCCCTGTAACAAACACGCACACACATTAATTGACAGCAGGTGGAGTGACTTAGCCACTTACCTTCCCTGACCCCGCCCTCCATTCACAGACTGCTGCTTGGCCACGCCCCTGCTGCCACGCTGATCAAATCTGTTAAAGAAGTTTTTCAGGTCATTTGCCCATTGCAACTCTCCTCCAAGCTGCCTATTGGATTCCTTAAGTCCTGCGATGGTTTTAAGGCCCCTCCAGTCTCCACTCTTGTTGCTCTGCTGCAACTGATCCTCCATCCTCTTCCTGCAGCGTTTTTTGCCTTCCCTGATCTTTCTTCTCAGCTCCTTCTGTACCCTCCTCAATTCCTCTCTGTTTCCTGATCTGAATGCTCTCTTCTTCTCACTCAGGAGAGCCTTCAGCTCAGGAGTGACCCAGGGTTTGTTGTTTGAGAAGCACCATACTGTTTTAATGGGCACAGTGTTCTCCACACAGAAGTTTATGTTGTCTGTGATGCAGCTTGTGAGGATGTCTGTCCTCGTGGGGCTCACAGAGAACATCCCAGTCTGTAGTGTTAAAGCAGTCCTTCAAAGCCTCATAAGCCTCATCAGTCCAGCTTCTCACCTGTTGTGTACTGACCGGATGTCTGTGAATAGCAGGTTTGTAGACTGGCAGGAGGGGGCATGATGTACTATATGCTCCCTTGGTGTTGGCATAAAATAGATCCAATGTCTTATTGTCTCTTGTGCTGCATGTTATGTACTGTTTGAAATTGGGGAGAGTTGAGGACAGGGAAGCATTGTTAAAATCCACAGAGATCAGGATGAGAGCCTGTGGATGCTGTGTCTGCAGTCTGCTTGTGACCGAGTGGATGACGTCACATGCCGCGTTCACGTCAGCAGAGGGGGGAATATAAGCAGTTATCACGATAACATGCAAAAATTCCCTTGGTAAATAATACGGCCTCATGCTAATGGCTAACAGTTCAATATCCTCACTGCAGATCATCCAACTACAGTGGTGTTTGAAAGTTTGTGAAACCTTTAGACCAAATATGACCTAAAACATCATCAGATTTTTACACAAGTCTAAAAGTAGATAAAGAGAACCCAGTTAAACAAATGAGACAAAAATATTATACCTGGTCATTTATTTATTGAGGAAAATGATCCAGTATTACATATCTGTGGGTGGCAAAAGTATATGAACCTTTGCTTTCAGTATCTGGTGTGACCCCATTGTGCAGCAATAACTACAACTAAACGTTTCCAGTAACTGTTGATCAGTCCTGCACACCGGCTTAGAGGAATTTTAGCCCATTCTTCCATACAGAACAGTTTCAACTCTGGGATGTTGGTGGCTTTCCTCATATGAACTGCTCGCTTCAGGTCCTTCCACAACATTTCAATTGGATTAAGGTCAGGACTTTGACTTGGCCATTCCCAAAACATTAACTTTATTCTTCTTTAACCATTCTTTGGTAGAACAACTTGTGTGCTTAGGGTCGTTGTCTTGCTGCGTGACCCACCTTCTCTTGAGATTCAGTTCATGGACAGATGTCCTGACATTTTCCTTTAGAATTCACTAGTATAATTCAAAATTCATTGTTCCATCAATGATGGCAAGCCGCCCTGGCCCAGGTGCAGCAAAACAGGCCCAAACCATGATACTACCACCACCATGTTTCACAGATGAGATAAGGTTCTTATGCTGGAATGCAGTGTTTTCCTTTCTCGAAACATATCGCTTCTCATTTAAACCAAAAAAGTACTATTTTGGTCTCATCCATCCAGAAAACATTTTTCCAATAGCCTTCTGGCTTGTCCACGTGATCTTTTTAGCAAACTGCAGACGAGCAGCAATGTTCTTTTTGGAGAGCAGTGGCTTTCTCCTTGCAACCCTTCCATGCACACCATTGTTGTTCAGTGTTCTCCTGATGCTGGACTCATGAACATTAACATTAGCCAATGTGAGAGAGGCCTTCAGTTGCTTAGAAGTTACCCTGGGGTCCTTTGTGACCTTGCCGACAATTACATGCCTTGCTCTTGGAGTGATCTTTGTTGGTCAACCATTCCTGGGGAGGGTAACAATGGTCTTGAATTTCCTCCATTTGTACACAATCTGTCTGACTGTGGATTGGTGGAGTCTAAACTCTTTAGAGATGGTTTTGTAACCTTTTCCAGCCTGATGAGCATCAACAACACTTTTTCTGAGGTCCTCAGAAATCTCCTTTGTTTGTGCTATGATACACTTCCACAAACATGTGTTGTGAAGATCAGACTTTGATAGATCCCTGTTCTTTAAATAAAACAGGGTGCCCACTCACACCTGATTGTCATCCCATTGATTGAAAACACCTGACTCTAATTTCACCTTCAAATTAACTGCTAATCCTAGAGGTTCACATACTTTTGCCACTCACAGATATGTAATATTAGATCATTTTCCTCAATAAATAAATGACCAAGTATAATATTTTGTCTCATTTCTTTAACTGGGTTCTCTTTTTCCACTTTTAGTACTTGTGTGAAAATCTGATGATGTTTTAGGTCATACTTATGCAGAAATATAGAACATTCTAAAGGATTCACAAACTTTCAAGCACCACTGTAAATCTAATATAAGATAAAGTGCTTATCCTTACTGCAGATCATCCGGCTAAATCTAATATAAGATAAAGACGATGTCAGTAAACACGAAATGCAGCTTTTAAATGATCATTCCATTTATTAAAAGTCAAGGGTTAATCAAAACCTGTATCACCCATGTGAAAAAGTAATTGCCCCCTTAAACCTAATAACTGTTTGGGCAACCCTTGGCGGCAACAGCTGCAATTAAACATTTGCAGTAACTTGCAATGAGTCTTTTACATCGCTGTGGAGGAATTTTTGCCCACTCTTCTTTGCAGAACTGTTTCAATTCAGCCACATTGGAGGGTTTTCAAGTATGAACTGCTTGTTTAAGGTCTTTCCACAACATCTCAATTGGACTGAAGTCAGGACTTTGACTAGGCCACTCCAAAACCTTAATTTTATTTCTTTTGAATCATTCAGAGGTGGACTTGCTTGTGTGCTTTGGATCATTGTCCTGCTACATAACCCAGCTGCGCTTGAGCTTTAGGTCATGAACTGATGGGTGGACATTCTCATTGAGGATTTTCTGGTAGAGAACAGAATTCATGGTTTCATCAATTATAGCAAGTCATCCAGGTCCTGAAGCAGAAAAGCAGCCGTGTCTGACTGTTGGTATGATGTTCTTAATTTGGAATGCTGTGTTTGCCTTACACCAGATGTACCGGGACCCATGTCTTCCAAAAAGTTCTATTTTTGACTCATCAGGCCACAGAATATGATCCCAAATGTCTTGGAGGTCATCAAGATGCTTTTTGGCAAATGTGAGGCAAGCCTTTATGTTTGTTTTGGTCAGCAGTGGTTTGCACTTTGTAACTCTCCCATGGATGCCATTTTTGCCCAGTGCCTTCTTTATTGTCGAATCATGAACACTGATTCTTAACCTTAAATGAGACCTGCAGTTCTTTAGATGTTCATTGGGGTTCTTTTGTGACCTCCTGGATCAGTCATTGAAGCACTCTTGGTTGAATTTTGGAAGGCCGGACACTAATGGGAAGGTTCACTACTGTTTCAAGTTTTTTCCATTTGTAATTAATGGCTCTCACTGTGGTTCACAGCTTTGTAACCCTTTCCAGACTGATAGATTTCAATTATTTTGTTGCATAGCTGTTCTTGTGGGTGGTACGGTGGTGTAGTGGTTAGCGCTGTCGCCTCACAGCAAGAAGGTCCGGGTTCGAGCCCTGTGGCTGGTGAGGGCCTTTCTGTGCGGAGTTTCCATGCTGTCCACGTGGGTTCCCTCCGAGTGCTCCGGTTTCCCCCACAGTCCAAAGACATGCAGGTTAGGTTAACTGGTGACTCTAAATTAACTGTAGGTGTGAATGGGTGTCTATGTGTCAGCCCTGTGATGACCTGGCGACTTGTCCAGGGTGTACCCTGCCTTTCGCCTGTAGTCAGCTGGGATAGGCTCCAGCTTGCCTGTAACCCTGTAGAACAGGATAAAGCAGCTAGAGATAATGAGATGAGATTCATATTCATTAGTGTAATAAAGATGATATATTTTGAATGCATAATCCTCGGGTTTACGTATTTAATATTAATAAAGTATAACTACTCTAAATGAATAATAATGAGAGTAGTTATTTAAAATACATAAAGCATATTGTTTGAATTGCATAATAATCCCTGATTAATCCCTGAAAAATCCCTGATTATTATGCAATTCAAACAATATACTTTATGTATTTTAAATAACTACTCTCATTATTATTCATTTAGAGTAGTTATACTTTATTAATATTAAATATGTAAACCCGAGGATTATGCATTCAAAATATATAATCTTTATTACACTAATAAATATGAATCATGTAAGGTTTATTTGGTAGGTTTGTGTTAAAATTATCTAAAAAAAAGTGAATGGGAATTTGTCATTTAATAAAATTACATAAATCTTAAATGTTAGGGTTAAATATTTCTGTGAGTGTATACAAGATAAATAGCATATATGTATTTAAATTACACGTTATTTATGCTTAGGTAATAAACCAAATTAATCAAAATGCATCACATTTATGCAATTCTTTTCCATTCAGTACAATCTTAAAGCTGCTTAAGAATAATCAGACCAGCTTCTGGATTCAAGACATTTATTAACATTAATGCTTTGGCAGGACCCGAAACACTTTTCTTTAGAACAAATCTTTTGACATCTCTCTCTCAACTTTTCAGCGCCCATAGCTGTCGGTGTAAGAGAGGACAGTAGGGATGCTTCTCATTATGCCAACTTCTTTCCTTTCCTCTTTCCTTTCTCCTCACGCCTCGTTGTCGACCTGGGTAATGTCAGTTTCATATTGGACATTCATTTAACATTCAAAATAAAAACGTGATATATCCAGGGAAAAAAATAAGTCTTGTGGAATGAGGGACATTTGTCTTTGTTTTCAAGGTTGGTTTGACAAGGCTTATCTTTGAATTTTGAATGTTAAATTAATGTCGTCTTCTTCTTCTGTCGATTTATTGGCAGTTAACAATCAATGTGTATTACCGCCATCTACCGGGCTGAGGTGTGATCTCAAGGGATATTAATCGTTGCAAATGCTTGCATGAGAATAAATCAAAACTGAGCCTGTAGTCAGACCTTGAGCAGGTCACATCCTGATAGAATGTTCAAAAAGATATCAATATTATGTCTCAAGCAATGTGTCATCGCAACAATACAGTACACAGTGAGACACAAGGTCACAGAAGAATTCTAGCCTTCTCGCTGAAATAGTAAAATAGAATGGAGTAGAATATTAACAATATTAAGAGATGTATGCTCGAGTTAATCCTTGCTCTTCTTGACGAGTATTGGTGCTCAGAGGGCGGGCATGCCCTATCAGCCCTCGTCCCACCTCACCGGAGCTTAGAGAAGCTCCAGCCAAATTGTCCCATGAACCAAACAAAATCTTCCCGTAAACCAATTACGAGGATAACCAAACAAAAATCTTCCCGTAAACCAATTACGAGGATAACCAAACAAAAATCTTCCCGTAAACCAATTACGAGGATAACCAAACAAAATCTTCCCGTAAACCAATTATGAGGATAACCAAACAAAAATCTTCCCGTAAACCAATTACGAGGATAACCAAACAAAAATCTTCCCGTAAACCAATTACGAGGATAACCAAACAAAATCTTCCTGTAAACCAATTATGAGGATAACCAAACAAAAATCTTCCCGTAAACCAATTACGAGGATAACCAAACAAAATCTTCCCGTAAACCAATTACGAGGATAACCAAACAAAAATCTTCCCGTAAACCAATTACGAGGATAACCAAACAAAAATCTTCCCGTAAACCAATTACGAGGATAACCAAACAAAAATCTTCCCGTAAACCAATTACGAGGATAACCAAACAAAATCTTCCCATAAACCAATTACGAGGATAACCAAACAAAATCTTCCCGTAAACCAATTACGAGGATAACCAAACAAAAAATCTTCCCGTAAACCAATTACGAGGATACTGATTATATTAAAAAAAAAACCTAAATTCTATTTGCTAGTTGAGTGTCCTTTAGGGGCGGCACGGTGGTGTAGTGGTTAGCGCTGTCGCCTCACAGCAAGAAGGTCCTGGGTTCGAGCCCCGTGGCCGGCAAGGGCCTTTCTGTGTGGAGTTTGCATGTTCTCCCTGTGTCCGCGTGGGTTTCCTCCGGGTGCTCCGGTTTCCCCCACAGTCCAAAGACATGCAGGTTAGGTTAACTGGTGACTCTAAATTGACCGTAGGTGTGAATGTGAGTGTGAATGGTTGTCTGTGTCTATGTGTCAGCCCTGTGATGACCTGGCGACTTGTCCAGGCTGTACCCCGCCTTTCGCCCGTAGTCAGCTGGGATAGGCTCCAGCTTGCCTGCGACCCTGTAGAAGGATAAAGCGGCTAGAGATAATGAGATGAGATGAGAGATGAGTGTCCTTTAAATACTGTGTTAGAGCTGTTACTGCTGATTGTGTGAATGGCTGACTTAAGTTGTCTATAGTTACAGATTTTCTTAATGTTCTCCCCATCGTCTCTGGAATACTGTGTACAGTGTATAAGAACATGCTCAGCCTTTTCTACTTCTCCACAGTGTGTACAGGCCCCAGAATGATGTTTCCCTATTGTATACAACCCACTATTTAGACTTGTGTGTCCTATCCTCAGCCTCGTCAACCAAACCTCCTCCTGTCGTTTCAGTTCACCACCCCTTCTAAACACCACCTCCTTTTGTAAATTATATAGATGCCTTCCTTTCTCCTCTGTATTCCATCTCTCCTGCCACATTTTGTTGATGTTGTCTTTGATTATTACTTTAATTTCCGCCTTGCTTAATGGGACTTCTAACTCAACCTCATTTGCCTTGATGGCCTCTTTGGCCATTTTATCCACTTTCTCATTACCCTCAACTCCCTTATGAGCTGGAACCCATGTGAACTGAATAAAAGGTTTATGTTGATTTATCTTAAATACGAGATGGTTAATTTCATCTAAGAGATCTTGTCGGCATGTAGATTTCCCACTCTGGATTAAGACATTAAATTAATGTCCAACATGAAACTGACTTTAACCAGAATTTACCGGAGTTTAGCTTCTTCTTTATGTCTTCTTCTTCTTCTATGTATCTTTGGCAGCCGGCTTCCAAAAAGTTGCGCTATTGCCCCCTATTGGACTAACAACGTTTCCGGTTTCCCCATTTCTTCTAATAACTTCTACGAAGGGCGGCACGGTGGTGTAGTGGTTAGCACAGGGCGGCCATCTTACCACAGACAAGGGGTATGAAGACTTACGCAAGCACAGCCCAGCACTCACATTATGATTTACAGGAAATCAAAGTACTGACTTTGATGACAAGACGATGTGTGTGTTTTAATTGTAGATGTTTATATCAGTATGTTTAGTTTTATTTTAACTGCACATTGGAGCCTAGTCAAATGAAATTTCAATCTTCTGTGCTAACATATATTGACTTTGACATGATAATCAGCTTTAAATGTTCTTTTTGTAAATGTAAAGATATCTTTTTATCCTTGGAAGTATAACCACATGTGATTTAATTAAATGCTTTTTTTGTCACAAACTACCGTGAGTCGCTGTCACTGTTTTATACTATTACTTACTCGGGCAGTGCATTTGTTATTATGCTATGATGTGAGTTTACATTTGTTATTATGCTATGATGTGAGTTTACATTTGTTATTATGCTATGATGTGAGTGCATTAGGTTTTTGAGGTGGATGAAGTATTTCTGAAGTTTCAGAAGTGAGTAAGCTGTTTATTTAACTTTAGCTTCCCCTACGGCCCTATCACATGTAAAAATATTTTCACTAAAAATTGGAAATAAATTGTATGGTTATTTGTCCTAAGGCTGCAGTTATCCATAAGTATGCAGTGTTAGGCTTCTCACAGCATAGGAATTTCAGCATGCATCCTGCCTTACAGTCTGTAGTATACTGAAATATTTTCACCAAGCTATGCGTATTTTTTTAAAACATAAAATGATTATTCATCATTAATATCATAAATACATACTTCCGTTTGTTTTTTTTTATATAACAAACCAAACCGTTTGAATATCGATTGAAATTTGAGGAAGTTACGGTCATCTGAAAAGTACATATCGCTACCAACACAATGTAATGGAGCACTTGCATGTGATGTCACAGCCGATCCAGATTGTGACAGATGCCATCGTGTCGGTCAAACGCCATATTCCGCCTTCTACTTCTATTTCTGGTTCTACTTCTGCTTTTACTTCTACCTTTTCTTCTGGAAAACCCTACTATATACAATTCTACTACAACGGCTGCGGCTACAAGCTCTCCCTACCTGTGCACGTTTTTTATGTTTTTTGTGTGTATTTTTGCGTGTTGTTTGTCTGTACCGGACTTCAATATCCACTACAACCGTATGGACTTACTGGACATTGGTTTCCAGCAGAAAATGACGGTTTGTAGCAATTTCCATCACATGCACAACATTCCGGACGAGATAGCGAGACCAGCGGGGTCTCCATGGATTGTTATCGGAAGCAAAGCGAAGGAGGCGGCGCCGGGAGCGGAAGCAAAAGCGAGGCTGCAGAGCCGGCCTGTTGACTAACCTCAGAAAACAGCCACTCAAACCTCCACTGCTAAGCATCAACCTCTCCAACGCCAGATCCATGTAAACAAGACGGACGATTTGGAATTACAGCTGGAATTACCTTATTCTATTCTATAATCGGCTGGTCAGTGCTATACTCAATACTTAAGTGACTTACCCGTCCAATGAGGATTCTTGTTTACAAGATGCCACATCTGAGTCGCTGACAAATCCTGAATTTCTGTAAAGATAACTGTCCAGAGATTTATAAGCACGCAGTGCTTCACCACTGAACAGCGAGGGAAAGTTAATGAGGTAATTATACACGTCTGGGTATTCCGCTGGCAGTTCAAAATCCGGTCGTGAAAACTCCGTCCGGTAAGCCATAAGGGTCACTAATCTGTAGATCGTTTATTTTAGACATATATCTAGTTATCAGTTCATTAGAAAAATGAGCCGTGTAGTCCGTCGGTTGAAATTGATCCATTCTGTACACGAGTGCAGCAGTATTCAGCTGTGTTTTTGACCGACAAGATGGCGGTTGTGTACTTTCCGGTCAGGTGACTGCAAGATCTCTATGGGTAAGCCAGCTGTCTGAGGTAAGATGGCCGCCATGTGCGGACGTTCGACTTCGTTGACGGGCAACGGGGACGAGGAATCTAGTCTCATCTCATCTCATTATCTCTAGCCGCTTTATCCTTCTACAGGGTCGCAGGCAAGCTGGAGCCTATCCCAGCTGACTACGGGCGAAAGGCGGGGTACACCCTGGACAAGTCGCCAGGTCATCACAGGGCTGACACATAGACACAGACAACCATTCACACTCACATTCACACCTACGGTCAATTTAGAGTCACCAGTTAACCTAACCTGCATGTCTTTGGACTGTGGGGGAAACTGGAGCACCCGGAGGAAACCCACGCGGACACGGGGAGAACATGCAAACTCCACACAGAAAGGCCCTCGCCGGCCCCGGGGCTCGAACCCAGGACCCTCTTGCTGTGAGGCGACAGCGCTAACCACTACACCACCGTGCCGCCAGGCATCTAGTCTTCTATGTAAATCTATGGTTAGCGCTGTCGCCTCACAGCAAGAAGGTCCGGGTTCGAGCCCCGTGGCCGGCGAGGGCCTTTCTGTGCGGAGTTTGCATGTTCTTCCCGTGTCTGCGTGGGTTTCCTCCGGGTGCTCCGGTTTCCCCCACAGTCCAAAGACATGCAGGTTAGGTTAACTGGTGACTCTAAATTGACTGTAGGTGTGAATGGTTGTCTGTGTCTATGTGTCAGCCCTGCGATGACCTGGCGACTTGTCCAGGGTGTACCCCGCCTTTCGCCCGTAGTCAGCTGGGATAGGCTCCAGCTTCCCTGTAGAACAGGATAAAGCGGCTAGAGATAATGAGATTAGATGTTTGTTTTATACCTTTATTTAAACCATATTAATATCTCATCTCATCTCATTATCTCCAGCCGCTTCATCCCTCTACAGCAGGGGTGTCCAAACTGATCCATAAAGGGCCGTGTGGCTGCAGGTTTTCATTCCAGCCATGCAGCAGCACACCTGACTTGGCTCATTCAATCAACTGAACTGTCTTCACACAATCAAATATTTGCAGCCACACCCACCCTTTATTAAAGGGTGGGTGTGTCAGTTGATTGAATAAGCCAAATCAGGTGTGCTGCTGCATGGCTGGAATGAAAACCTGCAGCCACATGGCCCTTTATGGATCAGTTTGGACACCCCTGCTCTACAGGGTCGCAGGCAAGCTGGAGCCCATCCCAGCTGACTACGGGCGAAAGGCGGGGTACACCCCGGACAAGTCGCCAGGTCATCACAGGGCTGACACATAGACACAGACAACCATTCACACTCACATTCACACCTACGGTCAATTTAGAGTCACCAGTTAACCTAACCTGCATGTCTTTGGACTGTGGGGGAAACCGGAGCACCCGGAGGAAACCCACGCGGACACGGGGAGAACATGCAAACTCCACACAGAAAGGCCCTCGCCGGCCACGGGGCTCGAACCCGGACCTTCTTGCTGTGAGGCGACAGCACTAACCACTACACCACCGTGCCGCCCCTACCATATTAATATGTATTAAGTAATTACATTTCATACATTTTAGAATTGATTAAATTATGTAGATTATAATTAATTTTGATGCATACATTTGAAACATACACATTTTTTAATAAAATCAAATAGATGTAAATGCATAAAAACTAACTCTGCCATGAATCATTTCTGAGAGTGTGGGCTGGAGTGTGGAACAGGCAATATAAGGGGTAAAAAAACCAAACAAAAAAAACCCACCCACTTATATTCTTTGTATTCCTGAATCTTTCAGAAATGTGATAATGTAATAATGCATCTGAATTGATGCTCTCCCTAATAAACCAGGTAATGTGAAATTATGATGATTAACCATTCTAAGAGATTTATAAAGCTCATTTCTCTCATGTTCATATTTCTTACAGTGAAGTATTACATACTCTACTGATTCTGGATGGCTACAGTATTCATAATTTTCGGTTGGTTGTTTGCTTATTTTGTTAGGAGAATAGTTAAGTCCTGTATGTCCAAACAGGTGATCATGATGTCTTCTCTCTGACTCCTGCCCCCTATCCTTCCAGTATTCACCTGTTTTTCAATGTAATATAGATGTCTCCCTGTTTCACTGCCATCCCAATACTCCTGCCAGACTGATTTTGCGTAGAACTTGATGTAAATCTTAGCCTCTGCCTTACTAACTGGGATTTGCAATTCTATTTCTATACTATTTAGTGTTTGCTTAGCCAGCTTGTCAACCTGTTCATTTCCCTCCACGCCAACATGCGCAAGTACCCAAAGAAAACTAGTTGTAATGCCCTTGGAATCTATTTTAAGCAAAGTTATAAAGATTTCATTGATAATATCTGTTCTGAATGATTTACCTGATTGAATACTGAGGAACAGTGCTGAATAACTATCTGAAATTATGACTGTTTTGTTTATTGCATTTTCTTTAACCCATTCCAGGGCCAATAATATTGCCGTCAATTCTGTAGTATATACTGTCATTGTCGGTCACTCTTTTCTTAATACTTAGTCCATTCTGTGGAATATACACTGCTGATCCAGCACATCCTTTTTTGGGGTCTTAACTATCTGTAAATATACATGTATGATTAGAAAAATAAAAATCCAAATAATTTTGTAAAATATCCCTCACTGATAGAGCCTTTGATTTCTTTCTTATTTCCTGATGAATATTTAAATCTACAACTGGTAATGGGAATAACCATGGTAGGACTGGTGATAATGGGACTGTTGGACAGTACTGTAGCTGATGTAGACCAATACTCTCTGCTTTAGCATCACTTATCCATCCAAAACTTTGGAAATTAGATTCATGATGTTCCCAGCAATCTTTTGTAATACTTTTAGCAGGCTGGTTGTCATAATGCCCCTGAAGATTGACCCAATATGCCATCATCAATTGTAGCCTTCTGATCCTTAATGGCTTTTCCCCCATTTCCACCTGCATTGAAGACACTGGGGATGTTTTAAAAGACTCACTGCATATTCTCAAAGCCTGAGCTTATAGTACAACTGATATTTTAATGTTAGATTCTGCTGCAGTCATATAAGCTAGACATTCATAATCAAACACAGATCTCATAAGTGCCCAATATATGTTTTTTAAGGACGTTCTGCTTGCTTCCCAAGTTTGTCCTGTCAAACACTGGAGAATATTGAGTATCTTTTTTACATTTATTTTTGGGCAATTCCATGTAAATGTCAACCTCACCATGCAAAAATAAAGCAACATGTAATACATCAAAACCACTCCCAGAGATCTCACCTAGGCCTGTATTTTACAGATGTGAATAAGTTGAACCAATTTGTAACCAACCTAATATGTCACTGTCAGTCTTTTTCTTATAATGTAAAACCCAAGCTAAAATCAACTTTGATCATGTACAATTCTATATTATTGCCACAAGCCACAGAAATGTATGCTAAAATCCACAAAACAGCAAAACAATAGCCATCCTAAATATTATTTAAGAACTTTGATAGTTTTAGCTGATATTTAGAGAGTTTTTCAAAGGGTTATGGTGGTTAAATTGCTGATTTTCTAAACATACGCCATGTCTATTTCAGACCTTATCCAAGTGAATCTTCCATGTTAGCTTTTCATCAAACCAAACTCCTAAAAATCTTACTACCTTGACTTGCTCAAGAGGATGATCATATAATTTTATAAAAATAGGTGTGATTTCATGCCTTCTTGTAAAACATATTACTTGTGTTTTGGAAACTCATCTCATTATCTCGAGCCGCTTTATCCTGTTCTACAGGGTCGCAGGCGAGCTGGAGCCTATCCCAGCTGACTACAGGCGAAAGGCGGGGTACACCCTAGACAAGTCGCCAGGTCATCACAGGGATGACACATAGACACAGACAACCATTCACACTCACATTCACACCTACGGTCAATTTAGAGTCACCAGTTAACCTAACCTGCATGTCTTTGGACTGTGGGGGAAACTGGAGCACCTGGACGAAACCCACGCAGGCAACATGCAAACTCCGCACAGAAAGGCCCTCGTCAGCCATGGGGCTCGAACCCGGACCTTCTTGCTGTGAGGTGACAGCGTTAACCACTACACCACCGTGCCGCCCCTGTTTTGGAAACTGATAATCTAAATCCCCATTTATTTGCCCATTTTTCTACTTCATTTATTACAGCTTGAATTTTTGTTTTGACATATTGTGGCCTCTAATCTATAAGGCCCCATCATCTCTAGAGAGAGATTTACCTATACCTTGTTCAACTGTTGAGAAGATATCACTGATCATCTCATCTCATCTCATTATCTCTAGACGCTTTATCCTGTTCTACAGGGTCGCAGGCAAGCTGGAGCGTATCCCAGCTGACTATGGGCGAAAGGCGGGGTACACCCTGGACAAGTCGCCAGGTCATCACAGGGCTGACACATAGACACAGACAACCATTCACACTCACATTCACACCTACGGTCAATTTAGAGTCACCAGTTAACCTAACCTATATGCCTTTGGACTGTGGGGGAAACCGGAGCACCCGGAGGAAACCCACACGGACATGGGGAGAACATGCAAACTCCGCACAGAAAGGCCCTCGCCAGCCATGGGGCTCGAACCCGGACCTTCTTGCTGTGAGGCGACAGCGCTAACCACTACACCACCATGATGCCCATCACTGATCATAATGTTAAATAATAATAGGCTAAACACACTGCCTTGTGGAGTTCCATTCTCTACTGTATATACCTTGGAATAGTCTGTACCTACCCTTACCTGTATCTTTCTATCAAATAAAAAATCCAGAATCCAATTATATACCCTGCCACCTATTCCTACATAATCTAATTTAATTAATAAACCATCTTTCCAAAGCATATCATAGGCTTTCTCGATATCAAAAAATATCACGACTACTACAGTGGTACTTGAAAGTTTGTGAACCCTTTAGAATTTTCTGTATTTCTGCATAAATATGACCTAAAACAACATCAGGTTTTCACACAAGTCCTAAAAGTAAATAAAGAGAACCCAGTTAAACAAATGAGACAAAAATATTATACTTGGTCATTTATTTATTGAGGAAAATGATCCAATATTGCATAACTGTGAGTGGCAAAACTTTGTGAACCTCTAGGATTAGCAGTTAATTTGAAGATAAAATTAGAGTCAGGTGTTTTCAATCAATGGGATGACAATCAGGTGTGAGTGGGCACCCTGTTTTATTTAAAGAACAGGGATCTATCAAAGTCTGACCAACATAGATCACTTCAAGAGCAAGGTGTGCCGGCAAGGTCACAAAGGACCTCAGGGTAACTTCTAAGCAACTGAAGACCTCTCTCACATTGGCTAATGTTAATGTTCAGGAGTCCACCATCAGGAGAACACTGAACAACAATGGTGTGCATGGCAGGGTTGCAAGGAGAAAGCCACTGCTCTCCAAAAAGAACATTGCTGCTCATCTGCAGTTTGCTAAAGATCACATGGACAATCCAGAAGGCTAATGGAAAAATGTTTTGTGGACAGATGAGACCAAAATAGAACTTTATGGTTTAAATGAGAAGCATTATGTTTGGAGAAAGGAAAACACTGCATTCCAGCATAAGAACTTTATCCCATCTGTGAAACATGGTGGTGGTAGTATCATGGTTTGGGCCTGTTTTGCTGCATCTGGGCCAGGACGGCTTGCCATCATTGATGGAACAATGAATTCTGAATTATACTAGTGAATTCTAAAGGAAAATGTCAGGACATCTGTCCATGAACTGAATCTCAAGAGAAGGTGGGTCACGCAGCAGGACAACGACCCTAAGCACACAAGTCGTTCGACCAAAGAATGGTTAAAGAAGAATAAAGTTAATGTTTTGGAATCGCCAAGTCAAAGTCCTGACCTTAATCCAATCGAAATGTGGAAGGACCTGAAGCGAGCAGTTCATGTGAGGAAGCCAACATCCCAGAGTTGAAGCTGTTCTGTACGGAGGAATGAGCTAAAATTCCTCTAAGCCGGTGTGCAGGACTGATCAACAGTTACCGGAAACATTTAGTTGCAGTTATTGCTGCACAATGGGGTCACACCAGATACTGAAAGCAAAGGTTCACATACTTTTGCCACTCACAGATATGTAATATTGGATCATTTTCCTCAATAAATGAATGACCAAGTATAATATTTTTGTCTCATTTGTTTAACTGGGTTCTCTTTATTTACTTTTAGGACTTGTGTGAAAGTCTGATGATGTTTTAGGTCATATTTATGCAGAAATATAGAAAATTCTAAAGGGTTCGCAAACTTTCAAGCACCACTGTTGTCATGCTCCGCCCCGGACATCCACTCCGCAGATTACGGATCTCCCACGCCAGCGCCGATCCGGATCCAGGACGGGAATTCCAGCTCACCGTTAACTCACTTCCTGGTTTTCACCCCTGCTTATTTAAAGGCTGTTCTCAGACCCTGACTTTGCCAGAGGTTTTCGCCTGGGGACTGGGAGCTGGAATGTGCGCGTGGTGGAGAGGTTCTTGCTTAAACAGTGTTGGAACAGAACTTCTTCCCATTTAAATCTTCGAGATTTCGGCTGAGTGGAGTTTTGGGGGGCTGGAGGTGTGATCCGGGATTTGCAGGAAGTGAGTGAGATGGAGGGGATTGAGGAGGCAGATGAAGGTGGTGATCTAGTGTCAAGCGACTACAATGAGAGAAATACATACTCAGGAGAATGGCAGAGGGTCAATCGAGGAAGTAAGAAAAGGAAAGAACTAGAACCTGATGAAGAGAGGAGGGAGGAAGGTAAAATAAATGAAATAAAAGTTATCCTTAGATTCCAATCCCCGTGTACTTTAAATCCTTTAAAAGTTAGTGAGGCAGTATACAAGTTAGTAGGTGAAGTACAAACAGTCAAAACTTTAAGACAGGGGTATTCAATTAAAAGTCACTGAGGTCCAGTTATTAAATTTTGTCCAAGGAGAAGGTCCGAACCGAAGTCCAGCTTGTGTCTTATAGCCTTCCCCTATGTCCACGTTTTCATATGGTTTCAACAATATTTATTGTTCATTTCCAATGCAGGAAATGAACTGGGTGCACAACTATCTCTTTTACCATAAATAAAAGTAGTCCCAGGAAAATAAATTCAAGGCCTTTATTTCAGATTAAAGAAAACAGAAACCTCAGAATAAAATAAAGTGCAAACAGAGTGGAATAACTCCTTTTTCTGTTAAATTAAAGAGGTCCCAACCTGAAGAATTGAAGGCCTACACTTCAAGTAAAAAAGTCAACTCAGAAAACATTAACTAAAAAGTGCAAACAGAGCATTGACTTAACATTTTCTCTTCTTTGTTCTTAAAATAAGGAGGTCCCAGCCTAAAAAAATGAGGGCCTACTTTTCAAGAAAAAAAAGTCCACATCTTCAGAAAACAAGTGGCTTTTTGGGAGGAAAATGCAAACAGAACATTTTTCTTTGAACTTTTCTCTTTTAATTCTTCTTTTACTCTTCTTAATGAGAAAAACGGGCATGTGGCTGACCTGCCAGTAATTTAAATCTTGATTGGAGTGCCATTCTCATGCAGATATGTAGGTGTTCATTGTTGAGCCTAGAACGGTACTTGGTTTTGACAATGTTCATAGTGGAAAAAGCTGACTCACAGCTGTAAGTTGATCCAAACATAGTCAAGGTGTGCAGTGCTACTTTGATTAGACCAGGGAACACACTCCAATGTGTTTATGTTGCCCCAAAATCCACGCTACTTTTAAGGAACATTCGTTTGCACGTTGCTGGGCTGTAAATGTATGTGTGATGAGTCGGGTAGACCTGTCATACTGTGCTTGCAGTTGGGTTATTTTGCGTGCCCTCAGCTCGGACTTCAGGGGATAACTTTGCTCAAAAAAGCTGTGCTTTGTTTCATAGTGGCGCTTCACGTTGCCGCTTTTAATTAATGCCACGTTTTCGGAGCATATGAGGCACACTGGTTTTGAACTGCTCGCCGGAAGAATGAACATATATTTCTCCGTTCATTCATCTTCAAAACAACAATTTTCCTTGTCTACTTTCCGCCGCCTTTTGGAGCAAGCCATGTTGTCTCGGTCGGTTGTCTCTGAATTTAACTCTCTTCCTCTCTGCTTGTTGCTCTGCTGTGGTGCGCTGGGTAAACTAACGATTTTATTGGCTCAACTGAGTGAAGCTATTGTCGTATTAACTGGAGTAGCAGCGCCCGCTGTCAATAGCCACGACCGTCCAAAATAATGCTTCATGAAAATTACTTAATCTCATGAAATTACCATTGGTCACAGGTCCGGACAGAACCATCACTGGGTCCGGATCCGGACCGAGGTCCGCCATTTGGTGATGCCTGCTGTAGGGCTAAAGCCAGGTGTGCTAAGTGTGGGGGGGAACATGAATATGGCAAGTGTGCTGTAGGAACTAAAATAAAGTGTTGTAACTGTGGAGGGGAGCACAGAGCTGCTTATAAAGGATGTGAGGCCCATAAAAGAGCAGTACGGATTCAAAACATAAGGGTGAAGGAGAAACTTACCTATGCTGATGCAATCAAAAAGATAGATAGCAAAGTACGATCTGATGCTAAAGCAGTGTCTGTGTCTCAACCTGTGTCTCAACCTCCTACTCAAAGAGTTGCACAATCTTTGAATTATAAAATTTCTGAAGACATCTTGATTTTGGAGAAGAAAAAGTTTGTTGCCTTCATAGTGGAAGTTATCAATTGCTCAGCTCAGACAGATAGCAGAACAGAGAGAATAAAGATTATCACAAGAGCAGCAGAAAAGTACCTGGATATAGGGGAATTATCCGTTGAGTCTGTAAATGCAGTATTAGCGACCAGAGTGTCTGAAAGTCAGCAGTCATGTGGTGGTGTTTTATAATGGTCTCATTCTCATTTCTCATTATCTCTAGCCGCTTTATCCTTCTACAGGGTCGCAGGCAAGCTGGAGCCTATCCCAGCTGACTACGGGCGAAAGGCGGGGTACACCCTGGACAAGTCGCCAGGTCATCACAGGGCTGACACATAGACACAGACAACCATTCACACTCACATTCACACCTACAGTCAATTTAGAGTCACCAGTTAACCTAACCTACATGTCTTTGGACTGTGGGGGAAACCGGAGCACCCGGAGGAAACCCACGCGGACACGGGGAGAACATGCAAACTCCACACAGAAAGGCCCTCGCCGGCCCCGGGGCTCGAACCCAGGACCTTCTTGCTGTGAGGCGACAGCGCTAACCACTATACCACCGTGCTGCCCCGTTTTATAATGGTACTGTCCATATTACAGGGAATGCCAGGAGTTTAATTGCGAATGGGCAAGAATTTAAACATTTTATTGAAGAACAGCAGGTTAAACCTAATATCATTTGTATTCAAGAAACATGGTTAAAGCCATCACTTGACTTTATAATCTATGGATATGTAGCAGTATGCAAAGATAGAAGCCTAGGAACAGGTGGGGGAGTAGCCACATTTATTCAACAGGGACTTAATTACAAAGCACAAAGTATAAATAAAGAAATTGAAGCAATATCAGTGGAAGCATGGGTGGGTAGAACTAAGTTTAAAATAATTAACTTCTATAACCCTTGTCAAAAGATTAGAAGAGATTTTTTAGATAGTTTTTGTGTGGAGGGAAGTTGTAGAAATATTTTATGTGGAGACTTCAATGCTTATAACACATTATGGGGAAGCAAAAGAACAGATGATAATGGGAGTACTGTTGAGGAGTTTATGGATAACCACAATCTAGTCTGTTTAAATGATGGAACAGGCACTAGGTTTGATCTAGTACATGGAACAGAATCAGCACTTGACCTTACCTTACTTTCAGAACGATTAGCAGGAGTCAGTCAGTGGGAAGTTCTTAATAATAACCCATTAGGAAGTGATCATTACCCAATTTGGACCAAGATACAAGAGCAGAATGTTAATTTGGAAGAAAACTGGTACCCAAGATGGAAAATGAGAGAGGCTAATTGGGGGCTATATAGCATGAAGGCAAGTGGCAAACTTATGGAGAATATGTCAAACTTAAGTGATGATGTTGAATTAGTAAATTCCATAATCACAAATATATTATATGAGTCAGCAGAGGAGGTTCTGGGTGAGTCTTCTGGGATAAGGGAAAAGAAAATGGTGCCATGGTGGTCAGATGAATGTAAAAAAGCGGTCAAAGCCAGAAATAAAGCATTTAGAATGGTGAAATCAAATCATTCCTTCAATAATTTAATACTATATAAAAAGGCACAGTCTCAAGCTAAAAGAGTAATAAGGGAAACTAAGAGGAATTACTGGAGGATTTTCTGTAATAATATTGGATCAGAAGTTAAGGTCTCCGAGATATGGGGAATGATCAGAAAGATGGGAGGAATAAGAAGGGATTTCTCTTTACCAGTAATTAAAGATAGTGATGGTGAAGCAGTAAATAATGATGAAAAAGCAGAGATGCTTGCTAGAGCCTTTGTTAAAGTGCATCTAAAAACTTAACAAATGAAGAGTTATTATGGAGAACAAAAATGATTGAAGATAATGGAAACTTATTAGGAAAGAAAGATATAAGTGAGGGCGCACTTGATAAGAATTTTACATTATTTGAACTGAAAAGAGCATTAGTGGGTGTTAAAAATACGTCTCCAGGTAAAGATAGAATTTGTTACAAAATGATTGAACAATTATCTGATGTGGCTAAAAGTGTGATTTTAAAGTTATATAATAAAATTTGGGAGCAAGGTAAGCTGCCCTCTAGCTGGAAACATTCAGTAGTGGTACCTATAGCTAAACCAGGTAAGGATAAAGCAGAGGTCAAAAGCTATAGGCCTATAGCACTAACATCTAATCTTTGTAAGTTAATGGAAAGGATGATAACTGAGAGGTTAGTATACGAGATTGAAAAAAGAAGTCTTTTCTCTCCACATCAAAGTGGGTTTAGAAATGGCCGTACTACTATGGATCCAATAATCTGCCTAGAAAATGAAATTAGGAAAGCTCAAGCAAATAAGGAGTCAGTCTTGGCAACATTCTTTGATATTGAAAAAGCATATGATATGCTCTGGAAAGAGGGTCTTTTACTTAAATTGAATAAAATGGGAATAGAAGGCAAAATGTTCAATTGGATTAGAGATTTTTTAAGGAATAGAACCATAGAGGTAAGAGTTGGAGCGAGCCATTCAAATATCTACGCTATAGAAAACGGTACCCCACAGGGTAGCGTCTGCAGCCCAATTCTATTTAATATAATGATTAATGATGTTTTTAACAATATTGATTCCAGAATCAGTAGAGCACTTTATGCAGATGATGGAGCACTGTGGGTGAGAGGCCGAAATTCTGATAGTCTAAGGAACAGAATGCAAATAGCTATAAACGAGGTTGAAAGATGGTCACATGAGTGGGGGTTTCATTTATCTGTTGAAAAGACACAAGTTATATGTTTCTCAAAAAAAAAAAAGGGTTAACCCTACAGTGGACCTCAGGTTGTATGGGCAGCCACTCAAGCAAACGGATAATTTAAGATACCTTGGTGTATGGTTCGATATCAAACTTTCTTTTAAAAATCATATTCAAAAGGTTATAGACAAATGTAAAAAGGGAATTAATATTCTGAAATGCTTAGCAGGGAATGACTGGGGGGCATCAAGCACATCCTTGAAAAGAATTTATAGTGCCCTAATCCGACCAGTATTGGATTATGGATGTATAGTAGGGCTGTAACGATACACCCAACTCACGATTCGATTCGTATCGCGATTTTTGACCCACGATTCGATACGCCCACGATTTTTTAAAAATGTTTTTTTAAAGTAGTAAATTTGACTTATTAACATTTACTTACTTACATTAACTATTTAATAACAAATAATTCAGACCACTGCAGAGAATGAGTAATATGTATGCAAAAATGAACAAATGTATATCCAAAGATTGTTTTATTTCTCAAAATAATACTGTTGAGCCGGAAGCTCTGGTTTTTTCGGTTCTGAAAAAGTCATTTTTCCAAATCATGTAAATCCGTTAAGATTTTTTTTGGGGGGTGGCTCTCTCACTGTCTCACTCACATAGGGCCAATGATTTTCTGTGATCGCGGAAAACAGATGGAAATTACGGAATTTTTATAGTGAAACATTGCTCGCGTGTCAAAATGTAACTGCCGCAGAAGGCTTCCGCCCAAGCAGACATCCCTTCAGTGTTGCCAGATATTGCTAACATTTTCCAACCCAAAATATGTTCAAAACCAGCCAAAAAGCACCTAAACCTGCCCAATCTGGCAACACTGCATGCCTTTCGGGTCAAGTGATTGTGATTGGCTTGTGGCACACCTAGCCAGCCAATGAGCTGCTTGTTTACAGATTCGCTCCCCGCGTCGCAACCAGAATGACGACCGCTTAAAAGAAACGAATGCTCTGCCAGTGGCGAGTGTGGACGTTGCGTGACTCGCAGAAGATTGTCGCAGGTCGGCGAAAAAACAACTTACTAATAGATATTTAAAAAAAAGTAATTTAAGTTTAAAATGTAATTTAAATAAAAAGTAAAGTATTCATAAATTGAAGTTTGGAAGCGCCTCTGTTTTTGGGCTGAGGAGAAGTTTGAAAGGGTGTACCGCGATTCTGCCTTCTTGTATCGCGATACAGATCGTGGCTCTGCGTATCGCGATTTCGATACGCATATCGTTACAGCCCTAATGTATAGCATATAATTCAGCAGCCAAGACTTCCTTGTTAGAGCTAAACAAGATACAAGCCAAAGCCCTCCGTATATGCTGTGGTTCCTTCAGGACCTCTCCAGTCCCAGCACTTCAGGTGGAAGCAGGGGAGATGCCACTGGACCTCAGGCGACTGAAATTATCAGTATCATACTGGCTAAACCTACAGGGTCATGAAGATAATCACCCAACCAAACAGGTACTAAGGGAATGCTGGGAGTATGGTCGACCCGTACGCAGTTTTGGGTGGGATGGTAATCAGCAGGCAGATCAATTGGGGATCAGTGACATTCCTCTTTGCAAAACAATTACAAGGTCAATCATTTCCCCTTGGTTATTTTATTTCCCTATTGTAAATTTGAAAACTAAGGAGATTGCAAAATCCAGAGATTTTTACCAGAATGTACAGCAGTATTTAGAAGTAATGTATGGTGACACGACACAGATATATACAGATGCTTCTAAAGACAAAACTGGTAAGACAGGAGCAGCAGTATTCATCCCCAGCTACAATATAAGTATTGGGAAAAGGACGTCAGATCACTTGTCAATTTTTTCAGCAGAAATGATGGCTATTATACTGGCCCTGCAGTGGGTGGAGGAGGTGAAACCTAGTAAAGCAGTTATTTGCTCAGATTCTATGTCTTCCTTAAATAGTATCCAGAGTGGAAAATCTACATGCCGACAAGATCTCTTAGATGAAATTAACCATCTCGTATTTAAGATAAATCAACATAAAACTTTTATTCAGTTCACATGGGTTCCAGCTCATAAGGGGGTTGAGGGTAATGAGAAAGTGGATAAAATGGCCAAAGAGGCCATCAAGGCAAATGAGGTTGAGTTAGAAGTCCCATTAAGCAAGGTAGAAATTAAAGTAATAATTAAAGACAACATCAACAAAATGTGGCAGGAGAGATGGAATACAGAGGAGAAAGGAAGGCATCTATATAATTTACAAAAGGAGGTGGTGTTTAGAAGGGGTGGTGAACTGAAACGACAGGAGGAGGTTTGGTTGACGAGGCTGAGGATAGGACACACAAGTCTAAATAGTGGGTTGTATACAATAGGGAAACATCATTCTGGGGCCTGTGCATACTGTGGAGAAGTAGAAAAGGTTGAGCATGTTTGTGGCAGCGGGGGCGTGGTCAAGCGCCAGTCTGTGACAGGAGGGCGGAGCCAGGGAAGGTGAGTGGCAGAATCACTACACCTGACAGTAATTAACCTGTGTTTGTGTGTCTTCCCAGTACCGTGCCCTATTTAAGGAGGCAGAGGAGAGTTCTTCCCGGGACAAGAACACAGCATGTGTGCGTGTATTTACCCGAATATAATGGTTGCTATACTGAAAAGTCTGGCAATAAAAGCCTATTTCTTACCTGAAGCTTTGTCCTGCCATCCTCTGTGCTCCACCCACACCTAAGAGCTCTACAGTGGTGCCGAAACCCGGGATAAAAGGTGGAGCACCAACTCGGCAGCCCCATGGAATCCTCCCTGTTCACGGACCTGGTCCACGCCCTCGCCACGGCTCAGCAAAGCCAGCACCAGGCACTCATCATACTCCGAAAGGAACAAGAGTGGCGCTTCGAAGCCCTGGTGCTGGCCCAGCAGGAAGATCGCGAGGCGTTCCGGCATCTCCTCGCGTCGGCGGGGTCCACCAACACCCCGGCCGCGGGCCCGTCTCCCCTCATCGTGACCAAGATGGGCCCGCAGGACGACCCCAAGGCGTTCCTCGCATTGTTCGAACAGGTCGCCGAAGCCTCGGGGTGGCCGATGGAGCAACGCGCGGCATGCCTCCTCCCCCTCCTGACGGGAGAGGCACAGCTGGCTGCGCTACAGCTCCCCGCCGACCGCCGGCTGGCCTACACGGACCTTCGCCGGGCCGTCCTCCAGCGCATGGGGCGCACACCAGAACAACAGCGCCAGCGCTTCCGCGCACTGCGGTTGGAGGAAGTCGGCCGGCCGTTCGCGTTCGGCCAGCAGCTCCGGGACGCCTGCTGGCGGTGGCTGAGGGCCGACGATCGCGACGCCGAGGGAATCATCGATCAGGTGGTGCTGGAGCAGTTCATCGCCCGCTTACCAGCCGGAACCGCGGAGTGGGTCCAGCGCCACCACCCGGCGTCACTGGATCAGGCAGTAGGACTGGCGGAGGATCATCTGGCGGCTGTTCCGGCAGCAGGACAGCCGACAACGTCTTCTCTTCTCTACTCTTCTCTCTCTCTTTCTCCCCTCCCTTCTGTGTCCCGTCCTCGCCCCATTCCCCCACCACGGAGACGGGGGCCGGCTCCACCCCAGCTGGCCCACCGCACCCGTGGTGCCCTCTCGTTTCTCCCTTCTGTGTCTGTCTCTCCCCCCCCTCAGGAGAGTGAGCCCCAGAGCACAGGTGCAGAGGGAAAGCCCGGGCCGGTTTGCTGGCGCTGTGGGGAGCCGGGCCACCTGCAACAACAGTGCGCAGCAATGGAGGTGGGCGCGGTGGTACGGATCCCCGACGCGCCAGAAGCTGCCCTTGATCGGGCCGGAGCGTATCGCATACTGGTGAGTGTCCAAGGGGCTACATATCAGGCGTTGGTGGATTCTGGTTGCAATCAGACCTCGATCCGCCAAAGCCTGGTGCAAAATGAGGCATTGGGGGGAGCACAGGGGGTGAAGGTGTTGTGTGTGCAAGGGGATGTTCACAGCTACCCTTTGGTGTCGGTCCACATATTTTTCAGAGGGGAAAAATCTATAGTGAAGGCGGCGGTTAATCCTCGCCTTACCCACTCTTTAATTTTGGGGACTGATTGGCCGAGATTTCGGGGTTTAATGACGCGCCTAGTAAAGAGTGGGTCTTGCCATTTGACAGGGGGAGGTCCCGGTGTCGCTTTGGCTGGAGCTGCTGTCGCAGAGCTGTCTACGTCATTTCCGCGACAGAGTGAGGAACCGCCGGCTCCTCCTGTTTCTGTTGGGGAATCCCTCGCGGATTTCCCATTAGAACAATCGCGAGACTAGACTCTGCGACATGCGTTTGACCAAGTGAGAGTAATCGATGGTCAAACGCTCCAGCCGAACGCCACCCCATCCTTCCCCTATTTTTCTATTATGAAGGATAGATTATACCGAGTGACGCAGGACACTCAGACGAAAGAGCGAGTCACACAGCTGTTAATTCCAAAGAGCCGCCGGGAATTGGTATTTCAGGCGGCTCACTTTAATCCCATGGCTGGACACCTAGGGCAGGATAAGACACTAGCCCGGATAATGGCCCGATTCTATTGGCCGGGGATTCGCGGCGATGTCCATAAGTGGTGTACGGCGTGCCGCGAATGCCAGTTAGTAAATCCAGCGGCCATTCCAAAAGCGCCTTTGCGCCCCCTACCATTAATCGAGACCCCGTTCGAAAGAATTGGGATGGATCTCGTTGGGCCATTAGATCGGTCAACACGAGGGTACCGCTTTATATTAGTTCTGGTGGACTATGCAACGCGATACCCGGAAGCGGTGCCTCTTCGCAATATCTCAGCACGCAGTATTGCAGAGGCCCTCTTCCACGTCATCTCCCGGGTTGGAATCCCGAAAGAGATTCTAACTGACCAAGGCACCTCGTTTATGTCACGAACACTGAGCGAACTGTATGGGCTATTAGGTATTAAGCCGATCCGCACCAGCGTTTATCACCCATAAACGGACGGTTTAGTTGAACGGTTCAATCGCACCCTCAAGAATATAATTAAAAAATTCGTAAGTGAGGACGCACGTAACTGGGATAAATGGCTCGAACCCTTGTTATTTGCAGTGCGAGAGGTCCCCCAAGCCTCCACGGGGTTCTCCCCGTTTGAATTGTTATACGGGCATAAGCCGCGCAGCATTTTAGATGTGCTGCGAGAAAATTGGGAGGAGGGACCTTCACAGAGTAAAAACGAAATTCAGTACATTATGGATCTGCGCGCAAAACTCCACACGCTCACTCACCTAACTCAGGAGAATTTGTGGCAGGCCCAGGAATGGCAAGCCCGCCTGTACAACAAGGGCACGCGCCTTAGAGAGTTCACTCCGGGAGATAAGGTACTCGTACTGTTGCCCACGTCGAGCTCCAAATTAATCGCCAAGTGGCAAGGACCCTTTGAGGTCACACGGCGAGTCGGGGACGTCGACTATGAGGTAAGGCGAACGGACAGGGAGGGGGCGCTACAGATCTACCACCTCAATCTGCTTAAACTCTGGAACGAGGAGGTCCCCGTGGCGTTGGTGTCGGTAGTTCCGGAGAAGGCGGAGCTGGGGCCGGAGGTTCAAAAAGGGACATTGGCATCACGTACCTCTCCGGTCCCCTGTGGAGACCACCTCTCCCCGACCCAACTCACGGAGGTCGCCCAGTTGCAGGCCGAGTTTTTGGATGTGTTCTCGCCCCTGCCCGGTCACACTAACCTCATAGAACACCACATAGAGACGCCCCCGGGGGTGGTAGTGCGTAGCCACCCTTACAGGCTACCCAAACATAAAAAAAAGGTGGTTCGGGAAGAACTTCAGGCCATGCTCAAAATGGGCATCGTCGAGGGGTCCCACAGTGACTGGAGCAGCCCGGTGGTCTTGGTACCCAAGGCCGACGGGTCGGTCCGGTTCTGTGTGGACTATAGGAAAGTCAATGCGGTGTCTAAATTTGACGCGTACCCAATGCCTCGTATTGACGAGCTGCACGATTGACTAGGCACGGCTCGCTTTTACTCGACACTGGATTTGACGAAGGGATATTGGCAGATCCCCTTGACTCCATTATCCCGGGAGAAAACGGCCTTTTCCACACCGTTCGGCTTACACCAATTTGTCACACTTCCTTTTGGGCTGTTTGGGGCGCCCGCTACGTTTCAGCGGCTGATGGACAGGGTCCTCCGGCCCCACGCCACCTATGCAGCCGCACATCTGGATGATATTATCATCTATAGTAACGACTGGCAGCGGCACCTGCAACACCTGAGGGCCGTCCTTAGGTCGCTGAGGCGGGCGGTTCTCACTGCCAACCCGAAGAAGTGTGCGATTGGGCGGGTGGAAGTACGGTATCTGGGCTTCCACTTGGGCAACGGGCAGGTGCATCCCCAAATTAATAAGACAGCAGCGATTGCGGCCTGCCCGAGGCCCAAGACCAAAAAGGGGGTGAGACAGTTCCTGGGGCTGGCTGGCTACTATCGTAGGTTTATACCTAATTATTCGGACGTCACCAGCCCGCTGACTGACCTCACTAAAAAGGGGGCGCCAGATCCGGTCCAGTGGACGGAGCAGTGCCAGCGGGCTTTCTCTGAGGTAAAGGCTGCACTGTGTGGGGGGCCACTATTACACTCCCCTGACTTTTCTCTCCCTTTTGTGTTGCAGACCGACGCGTTGGACAGAGGGCTGGGGGCGGTGTTGTCCCAGGAGGTGGAGGGGGAGGACCGCCCCATCCTGTACATCAGCAGGAAGCTGTCGGTGCGTGAGGGGCGCTACAGTACTATTGAGAAGGAATGCCTGGCGATCAAGTGGGCGGTCCTCGCCCTCCGTTACTACTTGCTGGGGCGCCCTTTCACCCTCTGTTCAGACCACGCGCCCCTCCAGTGGCTCCACTGCATGAAAGATGCCAACGCGCGGATCACCCTTCAATTTCAAGGTGGTCCACAGGCTGGGGGCGCAGATGGTCGTGGCAGACTTCCTCTCCCGTCAAGGGGGGGGGGGGGGGGGGGGGAGTCGGCTGCGGGCCGGATGGGCGCCCGGCCTGAGTCGGGCGGTGGGAGTATGTGACAGCGGGGGCGTGGTCAAGCGCCGGTCTGTGACAGGAGGGCGGAGCCAGGGAAGGTGAGTGGCAGAATCACTACACCTGACGGTAATTAACCTGTGTTTGTGTGTCTTCCCAGTACCGCGCCCTATTTAAGGAGGCAGAGGGAGAGCAGAGGAGAGCTCTTCCCGGGACAAGAACACAGCGTGTGTGCGTGTATTTACCCGAATATAACAGTTGCTATACTGAAAAGTCTGGCAATAAAAGCCTATTTCTTACCTGAAGCGTTGTCCTGCCGTCCTCTGTGCTCCACCCACACCTAAGAGCTCTACAATGTTCTTATACACTGTACACAGTATTCCAGTGAAAGAGAGAAGATGGGGAGAACATTAAGAAAATCTGTAACTATAGATAACTTATTAAGTCACCCATTCACACAATCAGCAGTAACAGCTCTAACACAGTATTTAAAGGACACTCAACTAGCAAATAGAATTTAGGGGTTTTTTTATTTTTTATTTTATTTTATTTTTTTGGTATAGTCAGTCTGCAATGACTTGTTTATTTGTTTATCCTCGTGAAGGGTTTCACGGGAAGATGTGTTTATCCTCATGAATGGTTTCATGGGAAGATTTGTTTATCCTCATGGGAAGATTTGTTTATCCTCATGAATGGTTTCATGGGAAGATTTGTTTATCCTCATGGGAAGATTTGTTTATCCTCATGAATGGTTTCATGGGAAGATTTGTTTATCCTCATGGGAAGATTTGTTTATCCTCGTGAAGGGTTTCACGGGAAGATTTGATTATCCTCATGAATGGTTTCATGGGACGATTTGTTTATCCTCGTGACTGGTCATCACGGGAAGAATTGGTTTATCCTCATGGAGAATACCACAGGAAGAATTAGTTCGTGCATGTCTGTATGAGTTAACACAGAATAATTAATCTCGAGACTGTCCTTTCGTGTCACCAATGGGAGGGGAAATTGTGTTAAGGTACCCAGACCCCGAGAAAAACCCACGGGATTGGATGAATCGCTGTGGTTTAGCATTCTACACAAATTCTAGACAATTTGGCCGGAGTTTCTCTAAGCTCTGGTGAGGTGGGACGAGGGCTGATAGAGCATGCCCGCCCTCTGAGCACCAATAGACGTCAAGAAGAGCAAGGATTAACTCAAGCATACATCTCTTAATATTGTTAATATTCTACTCCATTCTATTTTACTATTTCAGCTAGAAGGCTAGAACTCTTCTGTGACCTTGTGTCTCACTGTGTACTGTACTGTTGTGATGACACATTGCTCGAGACATAATATTGATATCTTTTTGAACATTCTATCAGGAACATCTTGCCCTTTGCTATCTCTGACCTAAGGGATGGCCTTTGATATCTGTCTGCACATTGTTATCATATCATAAGAACATCTTATTATTGTATACCATTGCCAAGGTTTCACTCACACACATACATCTGAACATTCATTAGAACAGTGATATAATTAAGACGTGACCTGCTCAAGGTCTGACTACAGGCTCAGTTTTGATTTATCCTCATGCAGGCATTTGCAATGATTAATATCCCTTGAGATCACACCTCAGCCCGGTAGATGGCGGTAATACACATCGATTGCTAACCGCCAATAAATCGACAGAAGAAGAAGAAGACTTTGCCAGAATGTCTCGTTTTGCTATTCCAGCTGTTTCTGGGCCTTTATTGCATTTCATGGTTTTTGCTCAAGCTATTTTTCTAGTTCATGGTTTTTGCACTTAGGGTTTTCTTCTTGTTTTTTTTTTTTTTGCTCTAGCGTTTTTGTCCTTGTCTGCCTTGTGTTTTTGTCAAGTTTTTGTCTCTTTTTACCTGGACTATTTTGCCATTTTGTTTTTGTCCTGTTTGTTTACCTTTTTGCCACGCCCTTTTCCCTGGATTAAATCACCTTATTTATTGGATTACTGTCTGTGTTCTGCTTGTGGATTCTTATCTCACCACACCTCCACCACCCCTAACAGTATGTTCTGGCCAACATGGATCCAGTGGAACTCCCCCGTCTGAGAACGGCCATCCAGCAGCAAGGGACTCTCCTTGGGACTCATCAACAAGACCTCCAGCAGATCTCCCAGAACCTCACCACCCTGTCCAACTCACTCAACCTCCTCACCACACAGATGCAGCGCTATCAAGCTGTGCCTACCCCTGCCCAGCCGTCTCCTACTTCAGCTCCTGCCACTGCTCTTCTCTGCAAACCAAGACTTCCAGCACCTCAGCCCTATGATGGAGGACCAGGTGCTTGCAGATCATTTCTGTCTCAATGCTCTTTGAGCCTAGAGCTGCAACCTCTGGCCTTCCCCACAGAATGCTCCTGGGTAGTATATACAATCACGCTCCTCACCAGCAAGGCCAGAGAGTGGGGAACAGTGGTCTGGGATGCCGATGCACCCTTTTGTTCCTGTTTCAGGGATTTCTCTGAGGAGATGAGGCGAACTTTCGACCGATCTCTGTCCGGCTGGGAGGTGGCTAGAGGGCTCATGGAGCTGCGGCAGGGGTCCCGGTCTACCTCGGACTACACCATCAAGTTCTGGACATTGGTGACATCGTGCAGTTGGAACAAGAGTGCCCAGACCGACGTGTTCCTGCACGGCCTGTCTGACGCCATTAAGGACAAATTGGTATCGTGGGAACTGCCGTCGAACCTTTCCAGTCTTATGGACCTCGCCAACTGCATCGATGCCCTGGTCCAGCAACGGAGGAGAGAGAAGAACCACCCCAGCTTCACCTCCTCTCCACCCCCCACCGTGTCCATTGAACCCATGCAGGTAGACCGGGGTTGGGTGTCAGCGGAGGAACGACAGCGCAGGTGGAGCACAGGGGCCTGTTTCTATTGCGGTCAGTGAGGACACATCTGCCGAGCCTGCCCACTAAAGGGAACGAGACCACTAGTGAATTGAGGGGCCCTGGTGGGCAACACTCGGAACCAGCCCCCTGCTGATCGACCATTACGCCCTGTCATCATCCACAACAACCAGCATCACCATCTCCAGGCTCTTGTTGACTCAGGGGTGGATAGGAACCTGATCTGCTCTGCCACTGCCAAGCGTATGGGAATTCCGCTACTCACCCTCGACGTCCCTCTCTCAGTCCTGACACTCAATGGCACCGGCTTAAGCACCATCACCCACCTTACCGCCCCACTCACCCTGAGGATTTCCAGTAACCACTCAGAAACCATCCAACTCCATGTCATGAACAACCCCCATGTACCCATCATCCTAGGATTACCCTGGTTAATGCAGCACAACCCCCACCTAAACTGGGCCAATAATACCATCCTAGGCTGGAGCCATTCCTGCCTAGCTTCCTGCCTGAACTCTGCTCTGCCTCCCACCAAACTACCGCAGCCTTCAGCCAGTGAGTTTCCCAACCTCTCTCACGTGCCTCTGGAATACCTGGACTTAAGACTTGTTTTCAGCAAGACCCAAACAGTATCCCTCCCTCCTCACAGACCCTATGACTGTGGAATCAACCTCCTGCCTGGGATGGCGCCGCCCAAAGGGCGACTCTACTCTCTTTCTCCCGTTGAAAGGCAAGCCATGGAGAAGTACATCTCTGAGTCTCTGGCAGCTGGGATCATCCGCCCTTCCTCCTCCCCAGTAGGGGCAGGATTTTTCTTTGTGGAAAACAAGGACAAGTTGCCCCACCCCTGCATTGACTATCAAGGTCTCAACGCCATCACCATCAAGAACCGTTATCCCCTACCGCTCATGTCTACAGCCTTTGAACTCCTCCAGGGAGCCAAGATATTCACCAAGTTGGACTTGCACAATGCCCACCATCTCATCAGGATCAGGGAGGGGGACGAGTGCAAGACGGCCTTTAACACCACCACTGGCCACTACAAGTACCTCGTGGTCCGTTTCGGCCTGACCAACGTGCCTGCAGTCTTCCAGGCACTCCTCAACAACGTCCTAAGGGACTTTCTTAACATCTTCATTTTTGTGTACCTGGATGACATCCTGATCTTCTCTTGCTCCCTGAAGGAACATCGGGGCCACATCCGGCAGGTCCTCCAGTGCCTGCTAGAAAACAAGTTTGTCAAGGTGGAAAAGAGTGAATTCCATCAGAGCTCTGGCTTGTTTCTGGGGTTCATCTCCCTGGCTAGGATCCAGATGGACCCCCTCAAGCTTGAGGCAGTCGCAGACTGGCCTACCCCATCCTCACGATGAGAGCTCCAGTGTTTCCTGGGATTCACTAATTTCTACAGGCACTTCATCTGCAACTTCAGCACGGTGGCCAGACCTCTCACTGCCTTGACCTCAATTAAGACCAAGTTCAAGTGGGGGGAGGAAGCAGAGAAAGCCTTCTCCATGCTCAAGCACAAGTTCACCACAGCACCCATTCTCACCATACCCAATCCGACCAAACAGTTCATCGTGGAGGTCTACGCTTCTGAGTCTGGGGTCAGAGCCATTCTCTCCCAGAGGGCCAGCGATAACAAGGTCCACCCCTGCTCCTTCTCTTGCCGGCTGTCCCCTGCTGAACATAATTACAACATTGGTGACAGAGTTGTTGGCCATCAAGCTAGCCTTGGAGGAGTGGAGCCACTGGCTCAAGGGGTCGGATCTCCCCTTCCTAATCTGGACTGACCATAAGAATCTGGAGTACCTCAAGTCTGCCAAACGTCTCAATTCCAGTCAAGCCCATTGGTCTCTTCTTCTCCCGGTTCAACTTCAGGCTCTCCTACTGCCCAGGCTCCAAGAACAGCAGACCCGACGCCCTGTCCAGGATGTTCTTTTCCCACCAAAAGGAGTCCAAGCCACCCAAGACCATCCTTCCTCCATGCTGCCTGGTGGGAGCCACCATTCTAGAGGTTGAGATGCTTGTGCAGAAGGTCCTGGAGCAGGACCCCGGTGAAGGTAACTCAAGCAACATACCACCTAACCATCTGTTTGTTCCCTGTTCTGTGCGAACCCAGGTGCTGCAGTGGGATCATGGCTTCAAGTTGGCTTGTCACCCGGGAGCTGCTCGAACCCTGGTGTTCATCCAATAGCGCTTCTGGTGGCCATCCATCAAGGAAGACGTCCAGGAGTTTGTGGCAGCCTGCGACGCATGTGCCCGGAACAAGACAGCCAATCAACACCCCCCCCCCGCCAGCTTGCTAAGACCCCTCCCAATTCCTCATTGACCCTGGTCTTGCGTTGCCCTGGACTTCGTCACAGGACTCCCCAACTCAGGTGGCAACACATGCATCCTCAGTTATCGACCATTTCTCCAAGACAGCCCATTTCATCCCTCTGCCCAAGCTTCCCACAGCTAAAGAAACCGCCGAATTACTCATCCTTCACATTTTCCGCCTACACGGACTCCCCACTGACATCGTCTCCAACCGGGGTCCTCAGTTTACTGTGCAGTTCTGGAGGGCCTTCTGCAAACTCATTGGGGCCTCCTGTAGCCTCTCCTCAGGGTTCCACCCTCAAACCAACAGCTAGGCGGAACGGGCGAACCAAGATTTGGAGGTGGCACTCAGTTGCATAGCGTCCAGGGATGCCAGTTCTTGGAGTAAGTACTTACCTTGGGTCGAGTATGCTCATAATACTCTTCCTTCATCTGCCACAGGTCTCTCACCCTTCCAGTGCTCCCTAGGTTACCAACCACCACTTTTCCCCAACCAAGAGGAGGAGGTCGCTGTACCCTCAGCCCAGATCTCCATACACTGCTGCAGGAGGACATGAGCAATGGCCCGGCGAAGACTCATTCGCTCCACCCTAGCATCCAAGAGGCAGGCTGACAAACACCGCTCTAAGGCACCCACCTACCGGGTGGGGCAACGAGTCATGCTCTCCACATGCCACCTGCCACTCAGAACCGTCTCCCGCAAGCTGGCTCCCAGGTACCTAGGACCTTTCCTCATCAGCAAGGTAATCAATCCATGTTCCATCAGACTGGCATTACCACTCACCATGCGACGTATTGACCCCACTTTTCACGTGTCACAGCTTAAACCTCTGGTTCCCAGTTCTTTCCCGGTCCAGTTCTAACCCTAACCCTTAACTCACCACACCTCAACCACCCCTAACAACTATACCTCTCTATTAGTCTGTGCTTTTCTAATATCAGACTCTAAACATAATACTGAGTCCATTGTATTACAGCCTTTACAGAATCCACTCTGATATGGAGAAAAGAGACCACTGATTTTGAAAAAGTAATTTAATCTTACTGTGATGACCTGGCGACTTGTCCAGGGTGTACCCCGCCTTTCGCCTGTAGTCAGCTGGGATAGGCTCCAGCTTGCCTGCGACCCTGTAGAAGGATAAAGCGGCTTGAGATAATGAGATGAGATGAGATGAATTTAATCTTACCATGATTATTTGTTCCATGGTTTTGCATACTTGTGATTTTAACGCAAGTGGTCTATAACTAGAAGGGTCAGATGGGTCTTTCCCTGGTTTTAGAACAGGCACTACTGTTGCATGTTTCCATACTGTTGGAAGTTGACCAGAATCCCACATCTTGTTAGAGTTTACAACCCCAATTCCAAAAAAGTTGGGACAAAGTACAAATTGTAAATAAAAATGGAATGCAATGATGTGGAAGTTTCAAAATTCCATATTTTATTCAGAATAGAACATAGATGACACATCAAATGTTTAAACTGAGAAAATGTATCATTTAAAGAGAAAAATTAGGTGATTTTTTTTTATTTCATGACAACACATCTCAAAAAAGTTGGGACAAGGCCATGTTTACCACTGTGAGACATCCCCTTTTCTCTTTACAACAGTCTGTAAATGTCTGGGGACTGAGGAGACAAGTTGCTCAAGTTCAGGGATAGGAATGTTGACCCATTTTTGTCTAATGTAGGATTCTAATTGCTCAACTGTCTTAGGTCTTTTTTTTGTCGTATCTTCCGTTTTATGATGCGCCAAATGTTTTCTATGGGTGAAAGATCTGGACTGCAGGCTGGCCAGTTCGGTACCCAGACCCTTCTATGCAGCCATGATGCTGTAATTGATGCAGTATGTGGTTTGGCATTGTCATGTTGGAAAATGCAAGGTCTTTCCTGAAAGAGACATCATCTGGATGGGAGCATATGTTGCTCTAGAACCTGGATATACAGTGCCTTGCAAAAGTATTCATACCCCTTGAACTTTTTCACATTTTTCCACCTTACAACCACAAACTTAAGTTTTTTATTGAGATTTTATGTGATAGACCAACGCAGAGTAGCACATAATTGTGAAGTAAAATGATAAATGGTCTTCAAAATTTTAAACAAATATAAATCTGAAAAATGTGATGTGCATTAGTATTCAGCCCCCCTGCGTCAATACTTTGTAGAGCCACCTTTTGCTGCAATTACAGCTGCAAGTCTTTTGTGGTATGTCTCTACCAGCTTTGTACATCTAGACACTGAAATTTTTGCCTATTCTTCTTTGCAAAATAGCTCAAGCTCAGCCAGATTGGATGGAGAGTGTCTGTAAACAGCAATTTTCAAGTCTTGCCACAGATGCTCAATGGGATTTAGGTCTGGACTTTGACTGGGCCATTCTAACACATGAATATTCTTTGATCTAAACCATTCCTTTGTAGCTCTGGCTGTATGTTTAGGGACATTGTCTTGCTGGAAGGTGACTTGCCTTCCCGGTCTCAAGTCTTCTGCAGCCTCCAACAGGTTTTCTTCCAGGATTGCCCTGTATTTAGCTCCATCCATCTTCCCATCAACTCTGACCAGCTTCCCTGTACCTGCTGAAGAAAAGCATCCCCATAGCATGATGGTGCCACCACCATGTTTCACAGTGGGGATGGTGTGTGCATGGTGATGAGCAGTGTTAGTTTTCCGCTACACATAGCGCTTTGCATTTAGGCCAAAAAGTTCAACTTTGGTCTCATCTGACCAAAGCACCTTCTTCCACATGTTTGCTGTGTCCCCTACATTTCTTATGCCTGTCTTTCAACAATGGCTTTCTTCTTGCCACTCTTCCAAAAAGGCCAGATTTGTGGAGTGTACGACTTATAGTTGTCCTGTGCACAGATTCTCCCACCTGAGTTGTGGATTTCTGCAGCTCCTCCAGAGTGATCATGGGCCTCTTGGCTGCTTCTCTGACCAGTGCTCTCCTTGTTCGCTCTGTCAGTTTAGGTGGATGGCCATGTCTTGGTAGGTTTGCAGTTGGGCCATACTTTTTCCATTTTTGAATCATGGATTGAACAGTGCTTCTTGAGATGTTCAGAGTTTGGGATATTTTTTTATAACCTATCCCTGCTTTAAACTTCTCCAGAACTTTATCCCTGACCTGTCTGGTGAGTTCTTTGGTCTTCATGATGCTGTTTGCTCTTCAGTGTTCTCTAACAAACCACTGAAGCCTTCACAGAACAAGTGTATTTATGCTGAGAGTAAATTACACACAGTAGGACTCTATTAACTAATTAGATGACTTCTGAAGGCAATTAATTGCACTGGATTGTATTTAGAGGTATCAGAGTACAGGGGGCTGAATACTAATGCACACCACATTTTTCAGATTTTTATTAGTTTAAAACTTTGAAGACATTTATCATTTTCGTTTCACTTCACAATTATGTGCTACTCTGTGTTGGTCTATCACATAAAATCTCAATAAAAAACTTTTAAGTTCGTGGTTGTAAGGTGGAAAAATGTGAAAAAGTTCAAGGGGTATGAATACTTTTGCAAGGCATTGTACCTTTCAGCATTGATGGTGTCTTTCCAGATGTGTAAGCTGCCCATGCCACATGCACTAATGCAACCCCATACCATCAGAGATGCAGGCTTCTGAACTGAGCACTGATAACAACTTGGGTCGTCTTTCTCCTCTTTAGTCCGAATGACACGGCGTCCCTGATTTCCATAAAGAACTTCAAATTTTGATTCGTCTGACCACAGAACAGTTTTCCACTTTGCCACAGTCCATTTTAAATGAGCCTTGGCCCAGAGGAGACGTCTGTGCTTCTGGATCATGTTTAGGTACGGCTTCTTCTTTGAACTATAGAGTTTTAGCTGGCAACGGCTGTTAGGACTGGGACTGTTTTGGCCTCTAGAGGCCGCTGTTATGTTTATCTTGTCATGTTTGTTTTGGCCTCTAGAGGCCACCACTGTGTTTTGTGTTTGTCTTGATTGCCTGTTTCCTGCCCCGCCCTGTTCCTTAATTGTTTTGTGTATAAATACCCCTCTGTTTGTTCCCTTGTCACGGAGTCTTTATGCTATGCTGTCTTGTGCTAGTTTCCTCTGTCTCACGTATCTTGCCTGTGCCTTTGTGTTTTTGATATTTTTTGCTGTCTTTGGACTTTGTACCTTTTTGATCTTCTGAGCGTTCAGCATTTTGCCTTTCCTTTTGTTTTTGGACATTTAACCTTTGGATATTTTTATTTTGGTTTATCTTCTGAGCTTTTGGATTTTCTTTTTGTTTTTTCCATTGGATTGTATATAGTGTAAATAAACTGTTTTTGATACTCTACTTTCGCCTCACGCCTCTGCACTTGAGTCATCCCCCTGGTGGCCTAGTGGGGATTGCACTGGATTATCACACCAGCGACCCAGGTTTGAATCCCAGCAAAACCCTAACAGAAAGCCTCCGTCATGACCGACTCAGCAGAGGCGTCTTCAACGAATTATGGCTTCTTTAACACACTTCGGAGCTACCATGGACACTCATGGACGAACACTTAGGAGCCAACGTGAGGCCCTTGCTCGCCACAAGGTACTGCTTCAGCAAATTGGGAAAACCCTGGCACAGCTGACTCCTCTGCCCGCATCTCCTCATCCTGATCTGGCTCCTGCTCCACCATCTGCAACCGCTCCAGTGCCTCCCGCCACGCTGTCTCCTTCACCTCGCGAACCCAGCCTTCCTGCACCACAGAGGTATGACGGCAAGCACGGTGAGTGCCGGGAGTTCCTTACCCAGTGCCAACTCACCTTTGAGCTTCAGCCTCCTACCTATACTATGGATCGCCGCAAGATTGCCTTTGTGATAACCTTGTTAGCTGGTAAGGCACGAGCTTGGGCAATGGCCATTTGGCAGAGACAGGGACCCGAGTACTCTGATTTCAAGTTGTTTATGGAGGAGATGCTTCATGTCTTCGATCAGGCAGACACCAGTAAAGACGCAGCCAGGAAGCTCATGTCCATCCGGCAAGAAGGAAGCGTCGCGGACTACGCCATCGCATTCCGGACGCTCGCAGCTGTCAGCGGATGGAACGAAGCAGCCCTGGTTTCAGCCTTTCACCATGGTTTGTCTGACCCTATCAAAGATGGCCTGGCCTCTATCGGATGCCCAAGTGACCTCGAAACTCTGATCTCACATTCTACTCGTCTTGACAACAGGATTAGAGAGCGCCACCGAGTCCTGAGCTTCCCCGGCCTCACTGCCTTGACCTGGAGCCCGTCTATCTCCTCCAGTGACTGTCCAGAGCCCATGCAAGTTGGCCGTACTCGTCTCTCCGCAGCTGAGAGGGAGCGCAGAAGGAGGGACAAGTGCTGCATCTACTGTGGCAAGCCTGGCCATTTCCAAGCATCATGTCCCGAGCTCTTGGGAAAAGGACCGCCCCGTCCAGCCGAGGGAGGGTTGTGACGGGGCCTACCCTCTCTCCTGAACTCCCTGGCCAAGGAGTCTACATCCCGGTCTCCATCTCCTGGGGTGAGTCCGTCCACTCTTGTCAGGCCTTGTTAGACTCCGGGGCGGCTGGAAACTTTATGGATGTTCACTTCGCCCAAAGTATCAATGTCCCGACTGCACCTCTTGAAGTCCCACTGTCTGTGTCTGCCCTGGATGGCCAAGCCTTAGGTGACGGAAGAGTCACCCAAGTAACTTCTCCAGTCTTCCTCCAGTCTCAAGGTCACAAGGAAGAAATATCCCTGCACCTGATTCCTTCACCAGAGTTCCCAGTGATTCTAGGCCTTCCTTGGCTTACCCGCCACAACCCTCGCATAGACTGGGTAACAAGCCAGGTTGTGGAATGGGGCCCTGCGTGCCATGCCTCTTGTCTGCTCTCTAGCTCTCCTGTGTCTCCTGCCGAGCCTCCTGATCTCACCGAGTTATCTCAAGTTCCCACAGATTACTGAGATCTCAAGGAAGTTTTCAGCAAGAACAGGGCCGCTGTTCTTCCTCCGCACCGTGCCTACGACTGTGCCATCGACTTGCTCCCTGGGACTACCCTTCCTCGTGGAAGACTGTTTTCCCTCTCTCAGCCAGAACGCAAGGCCATGGAGGAGTACATCAAGGACGCCTTGGCTTCTGGGTTCATTCAACCATCCACCTCACCTGCTGGTGCCGGCTTCTTTGTCGGCAAGAAGGATGGGGGGGGCTCCGGCCGTGTATTGATTACAGGGGTCTGAACAAGATCACTGTATGCAACCGCTGTCCCCTTCCGCTGATGTCCACAGCGTTCCATCTGCTCCAAGGCGCCACTGTCTTCACCAAATTGGACTTACGGAACGCATACCACCTCATCCGTATCCGACAGGGAGACGAGTGGAAGACTGCCTTTAACACCCCGTCTGGGCACTACGAGTACCAGGTGATGCCCTTCGGACTCACTAACACACCAGCTGTTTTTCAGGCCCTAATCAACGACATCTTGAGGGACATGATTACCCAGTACGTTTTTGTCTACCTCGATGACATTCCTAATCTTTTCCAAGACCGTGCAGGAGCACCGCCACCATGTCCGCCAGGTTCTCCAGAGGCTGCTACAGAACAATCTGTTCGCTAAGGCCCAGAAATGTGAATTTTATGTTCCCGAGGTCTCCTTTCTGGGTTTTATTGTACGGACGGGCCAACTCCAGATGGATCCAGCCAAGACCCTGGCCGTCCGGGACTGGCCCACCCCCAAGTCCGTCAAAGAGGTTCAGCAGTTCTTAGGATTTGCTAACTTCTACTGCAAGTTTATCAGGAACTTCAGTTCTGTAGCAGTGCCCATATCGGACCTCACCAAAGGGACAGGTGGATCGTATGTCTGGTCTCCTCAGGCGGAAAAGGCGGAAAAGACCTCAAGCACCGCATCTGCATGGCACCCATTCTGGTCCTCCCGGACCCTTCGCAACCCTTCATCGTCGAGGTGGACGCCTCGGACAGCGGCTTCTGCGCGGTCCTCTCTCAACGCTCGGAAGGAAGGTTGCACCCCTGCGCATACTTCTCCCACCGCCTGAGTTCTGCGGAGTCCCGGTATGACGTGGGGGATCGAGAACTGCTAGCAGTTAAACTGGCCCTTGAGGAGTGGAGGCACTGGCTGGAGGGAGCACAACATCCATTTTTGGTCTGGACGGACCACAAGAACCTGGAGTACCTCCAGCAAGCAAAGAGACTCAATCCATGACAGGCTAGGTGGGCCTTGTTTTTCAGTCGGTTCAACTTTACCCTATCATACCGCCCCGGCTCCAAAAACACCAAACCTGACGTGCTGTCCAGGCTGTTCGCTCCCACCAACAGGGAGAGCGAAGTTGGGCCTATTATCCCTGTGTCCTGGATTGTGGCCCCTGTCCGCTGGGGTATTGAGGAGACCGTCCGACGAGCCCAACGCCAGGACCCCGGTCCTGGGACGGGGCCACCGGGCCTCTTGTACGTCCCACATCAAGCCCGGGCCAAGGTTCTCCAGTGGGGTCACTCGTCCCCTCTCACCGCCCACCCGGGAGCTCGAAGGACCCTGGACTTCCTGAGAAGACGCTTCTGGTGGCCAAGCATGGAGAAGGAAGTGAGGTCATTCGTCCTTTCCTGTGAGGTGTGCACCAGAAGCAAGAACCCATGACAGCATCCCCAGGGCCTCCTGCATCCTCTGACCATTCCCCGGCATCCCTGGTCCCATGTGGCAGTCGACTTCATCACGGGTCTCCCGGAGTCACAAGGTAACACTGTCATTTTGGTCATAGTGGACAGATTCTCCAAGGCCTGCCACTTTATACCACTGTGCAAGCTCCCTTCTGCCCTTGAAACTGCTAAACTAATGTTTACTCACATCTTCTGAGTCTTTGGTCTCCCTCAGGATATCATCTCAGACCGAGGGCCCCAGTTCTCCTCCCGAGTGTGGCACGGGTTTTGTAAGCTCCTCGGAGCCACTGCCAGCCTCTCCTCTGGGTTCCACCCACAGTCCAATGGCCAGACGGAGAGGCTCAACCAGGACCTGGAAACCACCCTGCGAGGCCTGGCTATGGATAACCCGACTTCGTGGAGCACCTGGCTGCCATGGGCAGAGTACGCCCACAACACCCTGCAGTCATCGGCTACCAAGCTGTCGCCGTTCCAGTGCCAATTCAGGTTCCAGCCACCTCTGTTCCTGGACCAGGAGGAGGACGTGGGGGTGCCCTCGGTCAACCAATATGTGAGACGGTGTCGCAAGACCTGGAGCAAGGTCAGGAGGACCCTCATCCAGACCTCCAGAACCAACCAGACTCAGGCCAACCGCCATAGAAGACCTGCCCACGCTTTCCGCCCTGGGCAGCGGGTTTGGCTGTCCACCAAGGACCTTCCGCTGCGGGTGGAGAACCGCAAGCTTGCTCCTTGCTACATTGGCCCCTTCAAGGTGGTGCGCAGGGTGAACCCTGTCGCCTACCGGCTCCAGTTGCCCCGGACTCTGAGGATCAACCCCACATTCCATGTTTCCCTGTTGCGGCCCGTACTGACGTCCACGTATGCCCCTGCCCCTAGGAATCCCCCACCCCCCCGCATCTTCCAGGGTCAGACTGTGTTCACTGTACATCGCCTGCTTGACTCCCGCCGGGTACGCGGCGGGCTTCAATATCTGGTAGACTGGGAGGGCTATGGCCCTGAGGAACGCTGTTGGGTCCCCGCCCGGGACATTTTAGATAAAGGACTTTGTCGGGACTTCCATTCGGCCCATCCGGATCGCCCTGGGAACGTCAGGAGACGGTCCTGGGGGGGGTCCTGTTAGGACTGGGACTGTTTTGGTCTCTAGAGGCCGCTGTTATGTTTATCTTGTCATGTTTGTTTTGGCCTCTAGAGGCCGCCACTGTGTTTTGTGTTTGTCTTGATTGCCTGTTTCCTGCCCCGCCCTGTTCCTTAATTGTTTTGTGTATAAATACCCCTCTGTTTGTTCCCTTGTCACGGAGTCTTTATGCTATGCTGTCTTGTGCTAGTTTCCTCTGTCTCACGTATCTTGCCTGTGCCCTTGTGTTTTTGATATTTTTTGCTGTCTTTGGACTTTGTACCTTTTTGATGATCTGAGCGTTCAGCATTTTGCCTTTCCTTTTGTTTTTGGACATTTAACCTTTGGATATTTTTATTTTGGTTTATCTTCTGAGCTTTTGGATTTTCTTTTTGTTTTTTTCCATTGGATTATATATAGTGTAAATAAACTGTTTTTTGATACTCTACTTTCGCCTCTCGCCTCTGCACTTGAGTCATCCCCCTGGTGGCCTAGTGGGGGTTTGCTGGATTATCACACCAGCGACCCAGGTTTGAATCCCAGCAAAACCCTAACAACGGTGGATGGCACGGTGAATTGTGTTCACAGATAATGTTCTCTGGAAATATTCCTGAGCCCATTTTGTGATTTCCAGTACAGAAGCATGCCTGTATGTGATGCAGTGACGTCTAAGGGCCTGAAGATCACGGGCACCCAGTATGGTTTTCCGGCCTTGACCCTTATGCACAGAGATTCTTCCAGATTCTCTGAATCTTTTTTTTTTTCCCCATGGTTTATTTTGATTTTTACAATTACAACATCCATGCAAGAAATGAATCTGTAATTATAATATGCATGTAATGACATATGCTATTTCGATTGACAATACAGTCTTATACAAAAATAAAACAAAAACATCAATAAAGAAAGACAATTATAAACTACACCCACATCCTCCCCTCCCATCCACCCACCCTGAGCTTAGGCTGTGCTAATCAATAAAGAAGGTTAAGCTAAACCAAAACTATATGGAGGACAAAAAAAACAAACAAAGCAAATCCAAACAATACAGTAAGACAACAAAACAGAACAAGCCCAAACAAACAAAAAGGGGGGGGGGGGGGTATGGTCTTGGGTCAAAAACAAATGTGTAAGGGATAAGGTCAAGGGTCAACTTCACTCATGGCAGTTGCTGAATTATGAAGCCTCTGGAGGCTGCAGGTCCAGGGAATCAACATAAATAAGAAAAGGCTGCCAGACTTTATCAAATTTTGACACAGCACCTCTCTTCAAGTGTCTAATCTTTTCAAGCTTTGAAAACAATAGCACATCTCTTATCCATAAGGAGTGTGAGGGAGGACGTTTAGCTTTCCAGTGAATCAAAATTAACCTCCTAGCTATGAAAAAAAGAAATGCAACAAAGTCTGATTTAGACCTGGATAATTTGACAGTGTCAGGGAGGACTCCAAAGAAGGCCGCAACAGGGCATGGCTCTAATTGTATCTGCAACACATCTGAGATGGAAGAGAATACAGAACACCAGTATGTATATAAAGAGGGACATGTCCAAAACATATGCACCAGAGTGCTACGGTGCTGACGACATCTGTCACAAATTGGATCAATGTTGGGATAAACACGGGATAGTCTAGCCTTTGTCCAGTACACACGGTGTAAAAGCTTACATTGAATTACCCCATGCCTAGCACACACTGAAGATGAGTGGATGCGGCCCAGAATAGACTCCCAGGCCAGTGCCAAATCCATCCCCAGATCTTGGGACCAGAGGGTTAAAAGGGATTGATCAGGAGGAGAACATAGTGATAGTATAACTCTATACAGTGTGGATACCAGCCCCCTGATTAAGAGGGGCAAGTTAAAAATCTTATCAATTGAAATATCTACAGGCATAATAGGAAAATCTGTGTATATCTTTCTATAAAAGTGTCGTACTTGTAAGTACTTAAAAAAATGAGCACGGGGAAGCTCAAATTTCTCAACTAGCCATTCGAATGTAGCAAATACACCATCTACAAACAAGTCTCTTACTGTGACTAGGCCCTTCTGGTGCCACAGCCTGAAACCACCATGCTCCATAGACGGAGGAAACGGGGGGTTGTGGCTAAGTGGCATATGGAGAGAAGGTGTTTTGATTCCCAAATGTTTACAGAACTGTTTCCAAATATGCAATGTGGATCTGACAAGTGTGTTCTTACCACGGTTAGAGTTTTTTAATAGAGGGGAGCAGGTGACTAGTGCATATAGAGTGTCAGGTGCACTTGAAAGGGCCTCCATCAGACACCAAGCAGGGGATTTCTCTGGATTTGCCCGCATCCAGTACATGACTATCTTCAGGTTAGCTGCCCAGTAATAAAATAAGAAATTGGGTAAAGCCATCCCTCCATCATTTTTAGATTTTTGTAGGGCTGTCTTGCGTAACCTTGGGACCTTTTTGTTCCAAATGAACTGTGATATTGCCACATCCAAGCGGTGGAAGAAAGATTTAGGGATAAACACTGGGATACACTGAAAAAAATAGAGAAATTTAGGGAGGACATTCATTTTTACTGAGTTTATTCTACCAGCTAATGATAAGGGCAGTATTGACCAGCGATTAAGGTCATCCTGAACACGTGAAAGTAAAGTTTCAAAGTTTATCTTGAAGAGATTGTTGAATTTAGGAGAGATTGCTATGCCCAGGTATTTAAAGCCATCTTTTGCCACTTTAAAGGGCAGCTGTGACAGTAAGCTCAAGGGGATAGATCGGTTAACAGGAAAGACTTCACTTTTGTCAAGATTGAGTTTATATCCTGATATAGCCCCAAAACGTGTTAAGATCCCAAGAATATGTGGCATAGACTCCATCGGATTAGAAGTATATAAAAGGAGATCATCCGCATAAAGCGACACTTTATGTTGTACGCCACAGCGGACAATACCCTTAAAATCCGTCAGGTTGCGGAGTGTAATAGTCAGCAGTTCAACTGCCACTGCAAAAAGGAGGGGGGAAAGAGGACAGCCCTGTCTGGTACCCCTATAGAGGGGAAAGCAGTCAGAGAAATTACTATTTGTGCGCACTGAGGCCAGAGGAGAAGAGTAAAGAAGCCGCACCCATGCAAGAAAGCCCTCACCAAAGCCAAATTTAGAAAGGCAGGTAAAAAGATAGCCCCACTCAACTCTGTCAAAAGCTTTCTCAGCATCCATAGATACAACTACCTCAGGACATTGAGAGTTGTTGTTATCATAAATAATATTAAAGAGACATTGTATATTAAAAAAAGAGTGTCTGTTTTTGATGAATCCAGTTTGCTCTGGGTGTATAATGGAGGGAAGAGCAGATTCCAATCTAAGAGACAGGGCCTTAGCAAGAATCTTAATATCTGCATTTAGTAGTGATATGGGGCGGTATGAAGAGCAGTAGTCCGGATCCTTATTCTTCTTCAATATTAAAGAAATAGAAGCTTATCGGAGAGAGGGGGGCAGTGTGCCAGACAATAAGGATTCACTGAACATGTTTAATAGAAGAGGCACAATTTGGGCAGAGAACTTTTTATAAAATTCTATTGGCAGTCCGTCAGGTCCAGGGGACTTTCCAGATTGCATAGTACAAATTGCCTTAACAATTTTGTCTCCATGGAGAGTTTGATCAAGGATCTCCTTCTGGCTAGAAGTAATGGTAGGCATTTCTGTTTTTATTTGATTAAAGAAGGATGTCAATGCCTGAGGGTCAGTGTTATGCTCAGATGTGTAGAGCGCGCTATAGAAGTCTTTAAATGCTTTATTTATTTCTAAGGGGTCAGTAACTATGCCTGATGGAGTGACTATTTTTGGAATTAGATTGGATGTGGAGGCCTGTCTCAGTTGATATGCCAACAGCTTGGATGGCCTTTCCCCGGACTCATACAAAGAATGTCTCACCTTTAATAATTTAGCTTCTGCCTGTTCAGTAGCCAAAATATCAAACTCAGATTTTAAGGTAATGAGTCTTTTAAATCTCTCTGGTGTTGGGCTAGAAGCATAATCATCATCAAGCTGGGCTATTTCAGCAAGAAGCTGAGCTTGACGCTCTTTGCGCTATTTCCCCTGGAATCCACAAAAGCCTATAATTTGTCCCCTAATGAATGCCTTGAAAGTCTCCCAGATAAGTGAAGCGGAGACCCCTGGATAAACATTAGTAGATACAAAGATATCTATCTGAACTGATATAAAGTTAATAAATGCCTCATCTGAAAGCAAGAGTGAGTTGAAACGCCAGGGGATGCGGGAGTTGGGCTTCTCAGGAAAAGATAGCACTAAGGATACTGGAGCATGGTCAGAGATTACAATAGGATTGTAAGAAACTGTACGTATATGAGAAAGGAGCCTGTCATCCAAAAGAAAAAAGTCAATATGAGAGAGTGATGTACTGGAGAAAAAAAAAGAAAACTTTTTAGTTTGAGGATATAGAAACCGCCAAGGATCGCTAACGCCATATTCCTCCATAAAAGATTTGATCACATAAGCTGATTTTGAGTCACGAACGGCTCTAGTGGAAGACCGGTCCAAAGAAGTATTTAAACAACAATTAAAGTCACCACCCAATATGAGATAATGGGATTGAAGGTCGGGAATTGCTGAAAAGAGCTTCTGAAAAAATATGTCATTATCCCAATTGGATGCATATATACTGGCAAGAACTACTGGCATGTTATATAAAGTGCCTGAAACAAAAACATAGCGCCCGTTAGGATCCACAACAGTATGTAGCGCATTAAATGGGACTGCTTTATGAATTATAATAGCTGCCCCCCTTGATCTGCTAGAAAAATTAGAATGATATAATTGCCCAACCCATTTACGCCTTAATTTTGTGTGCTCTAATGTCCCCAAATGGGTTTCTTGTAAAAAGGCAACCACTGAATGCAGACTGTGTAAATGGTTTAATACCTTATTGCACTTGACTGGTGAATTCAAGCCCTTTACATTCCAGCTCACAACAGAGAAGTCACCTCCCTGGGTTAAAGAACCTTTAGCTGCCACCATACGACACCCAGTCAGTCAGTGTAGCAAAAAAGAGTAGATAAATAAAAGAGGGCAGATGGGCAGGAGTATGATAAAAGACCATGTACAGTAGTGGGAGTGGGGCAAAAACAGCCATACAAAAAAAAAAAGAAAAGAAATGGAAAAAAAATTGCACAAAATAACACAAAACTGAGAGCATTTAGAAAATGCAAACACAATCATAAGCCAGGTACCTCCCCCCCAGCAGCTTACCAAACAAGCTGCAGTTATGAACATTTTGGTATCTTCCAGAACTTCAAGAAGCTATACACTTCAATAGGAACATGTGATAGCAATAACACAAATAACAATGAGGGAGTACTAAAACAATGTCTCTATAAGACAGAGATCCGCCAGGCTGAAGCAGTGGGCCTATAGAACAAAAATATTAAACGGCCTGAGTGAGAGAGCAAGATAGGGCAGAGGCCAGTTCGTGAACAGAGGAGTTAAAGAGTCAACATTTCCCCATTTCCGTTCAAATTAACTCTGCTGTCAAACCTGGCCCACATTAGCCTACCTTCACAAGTTATGACACAGAGTCCACATCTGCACGGTCATTAGAAGCGACGTTATTATTCAGCTCGGCGGGGTTTTCTTGAATCAATAGATGTTGTCGAATAAAGCATTCAGCTGCGGCTGGATTCTCGAATCTGTGCTGCTCGCCGTTCAGTAGAGAGATCCTCAGATGGCCCGGGTAGAAAAATCCGTAGTCCTTGACCGCGGAATTCAAACATCAATAAATTCCTTGCGTTTCTTAGATTGAGCGGCCGTAAGGTCAGGGAAAATATGTACCCGTCTGCCATCATGTTGCAGTGAGTCGCCCATCTCCCTGGCTTTGCGAAGTAGAACGGCCCTGTCCCTCTGATACAGCAGTCGTAAGATCACTGGCCGTGGTGCCTCGTCACTCTTTGGTTTAGGACGTAAGGCTCTATGGGCACGATCAATGGCCGGTTCAAAGCTGAGGTCGAGAGTATCGTGCAACCATTTAGTTAGCCAGCTAGCTGCTTGAGGACCCTCTATGCCCTCTTTCAGGCCAATCACTCTGATGTTATTCCGTCTGGATCTACTTTCTGGCTCCTCGCATTTAGCTTTCAAGGACGACACCTCACCGGTCAGGGTGGTGATGGTAGTGTGCAGGTCCCGTATAGAATCTCCGCAAAAAACAGCAGTGTTCTCAATTTCGACTAGCCGGTTAGCATGAGAGTCCAATGTAGCTCGCAGAGCACTGGTAGTGGAGGTCAATTCTTCACATACAGAAGATATTTCAGTTCTCAATGATCCGACCACTGACTCGATTTTCGCAAAAAGATCAGTCTTCAATAAGTTCAGCTGGTCAGTAAAAGTCGCCACATTTAAAGGAGCACTAGACTGGCCGTCCTGGCCATGTGCAGAATGTTCACCCTCTTTAGCATTGGCAACTAGCCGCTTAGCTCTACGCATCGTGGTTGACCTTGGCTGAATAAGTTTGAAGCGTCGCAAAAGTCCGATGAAATAACTGGTGACCGGCAAAATAATGCACACTAGATCAACCCAGTGTATAAATATTAAACTTTAAGATTGTACTTGTCTTGAAAATAATAATTCCCATCACATTTCCAAGGAGCTCACTTAGCTACGTCTGCTAGGCTCCATGACCGGAAGCGCCCCTCATCCTCTGAATCTTTTGATGATATTATGCACTGTAGATGATGATATGTTCAAAGTCTTTGCAATTTTACACTGTCGAACTCCTTTCTGATATTGCTCCACTATTTGTCAGCGCAGAATTAGGGGGATTGGTGATCCTCTTCCCATCTTTACTTCTGAGAGCCGCTGCCACTCCAAGATGCTCTTTTTATACCCAGTCATGTTAATGACCTATTGCCAATTGACCTAATGAGTTGCAATTTGGTCCTCCAGCTGTTCCTTTTTTGTACCTTTAACTTTTCCAGCCTCTTATTGCCCCTGTCCCAACTTTTTTGAGATGTGTTGCTGTCATGAAATTTCAAATGAGCCAATATTTGGCATGAAATTTCAAAATGTCTCACTTTCAACATTTGATATGTTGTCTATGTTCTATTGTGAATACAATATCAGTTTTTGAGATTTGTAAATTATTGCATTCCGTTTTTATGTACAATTTGTACTTTGTCCCAACTTTTTTGGAATCGGGGTTGTAATCCTTTTTTTCTAGTGTATTATCTGACATATTTGCTAACATTTTATAACCTATATCTATCCCTGGAGTAGACTGTTTAGTGGAAGTAACTGCTTTTTTCAACTCGAATATATTAATCGGTAAATCCAATGGATTTCCTGAACTCTCCTTTTCTAAAACTGCTCTATAACTTTCTAAAACTTTACTTCTGTTTAGCTCAGCCTCCTTGGTGAGATTTACTGAGCTGTGTACTCTCCTGAATGTCTGGGCTAAGAGTTCAGCCTTTTCTGAGTTATTTATTGCCACTTTATCTCCATTGTTTAATACTGGTAACTCATATTTCCCTCAAATCCCTCCCATTCGTCTTATCATGCCCCATACTTCCAATAGTTGCACATTCCTTCCGATTACTACTGCAGAATTCTCTCCAAAAGGTTTGTTTTTGTATCCTGATTGTTTTCTTGACAACTGCCTGTGATCTTTTATAATCTATCAGTGCATCTTGATAATGGGATTTTTTGAGAAGTTTAAATGCTTTATTCCTTGCTTTTTACCACTTTACTACATTCATCATTCCACCATGGTACACTCTTATTGCTTCTAATTCCTGTACTTTTAGGTATTGTTTCCTCGGCAGATCTTATTTCATTTACTAATGCATTGTTATATTAATTTATATCCATTTCTTGAGCTTTTTCCAGTTTGAGACATGTTATTGTACTGATCATTTTGAAAACCTTCCCAATTTGCATTTTCCATTTCCACATGGGAATTCTTTTCATGCTTTCACAGCACATCTCTATTCCAACTTTAATTAGTACTGGATAATGATCACTTCCTATTGTTGATTGTTTAACCATACTCCATGTGCTCTTACCTGCTATTCTATTTGATACAAATGTTAAGTCAAGCACTGATTCTATATTGTTTGAACTATTATATAGTGTACCTTTCCCATTATTAATACACACTAAACTGTGATTATCAATAAACTCTTCTATAACAGAGCCATTGGTATCGGTGTTGTTACTTCCCTATAGTGAGTTATATGAATTGAAATCCCTACACCATATTACATCATTTTGTAGTGGTCCCACAATATTTTCTAAAATACTCTCATTTAATTTTTCGCATGGGTTATAATAATTAATTACATTTACAGAACCTCTATTTGTCCATATCTTGATAACGATTGATTCATGATTATTATTTACAAGTATAATTCTATAATTTGTTCCATTTTGTATAAATGTAGTAACTCCTCCTTTACCATTCTCTCTCTATCCCTCCTAACTGCAGTATATCCTTTTATTATATAATCTAATTCTTATTTCAACCATGTCTCTTGTACACAAATTACGTTGGGTTTCTCTCTTGGTTTATCAGTATATTTCTTGAATTCTTGACCATTAGCAATCAAGCTTCTAACATTCCACTGCAATATTAACATCTTCAATATGAGCTGAATCCTGTCTGGGATGATTGTGCATCTTCGTTTAAGCAGTCTCTAACTCTTTCCCATAACAGTCCCTTAACCCCTAAATATTTCTGGGCTGATTTCACAATTATTTTAATCCTTTCATTACGGCTCTGCGTCTGGGCTGAACAATTTATAATATCTGCCATAAAAAGCACAAAGTCACTTTTGTTAACTACTAAGGCTTCCTTTCCCAACCAATCACATCCTTCACGTTTTTCCGCTTCATTACTGACCTCATTCATTACTGACATGTAATTACAGAGGGATAAAATTGATGAGCCACACCATGAAGTTATGGGAAAGGGTATTGGAGGCAAGATTGAGAAGAGGGGTAACAATCTGTGAACAGCAGTACGGGTTTATGCCAAGGAAGAGCACATCGGATGCAATTTTTGCTTTAAGAATGTTAATGGAGAAGTACAGGGAAGGCCAGAGAAAGCTACATTGTGTGTTTGTAGACCTGGAGAAGGCATACGATAGAGTGCCGAGAGATGAGTTATGGCTTTGTATGAGAAAGAGTGGAGTGAATGAGAAGTATATTAGAGTGGTGCAAGACATGTATGAGAACAGTGAAACAGCAGTGAGGTGTGCAGTTAGAACAACTGAATGGTTCAAGGTGAAGGTGGGACTCCGTCAAGGATCTGCTTTGAGTCCTTTCTTGTTTGCCATAGTGATGGATAGCTTGATGGATGAAGTGAGGCAAGAATCACCATACAGTAGAACATGAGGTTTGCGGATGATATTGCGATATGTGGTGAAAGTAGAAAGGAGGTTGAGCTGGGTTTGGAGAGATGGAGGTATGCATTGGAATGAAGAGGAACGAAGGTGAGCAGTAGCAAAACAGAATACATGGGCATCAGTGAGAATGGGGATGAGTGTAGTGAAGTTGCAAGGAATAGACATAAAGTTAGTGAATTCAAGTACCTGGGATCAACTGTGCAGGAAAATGGGGGCTGCGATAGTGAGGTGAGAAAGAGAGTGCAGGCAGGGTGGAGCAGTTGGAGAAGGATTTCAGGAGTCATTTCTGATAAAGTTCCAGCAAAAGTGAAAGGTAAGATGTATAAAACAGTAGTGAGACCAGCTGTGATGTATGGATTGGAGACCGTACCCTTAACGAAGAGACAGGAGGCAAAGTTGGAGGTGGCGGAGTTGAGGATGTTAAGGTTTGCTATGGGAGTGACAAGGTTGGACAGGATAGAGAATGAGCACATCAGAGGGACAGCACATGTGGAGACCTTGGGAATTAAGCTAAGAGAGATGAGACTGAGATGGTATGGGCACATCCTGAGAAGAGATGCAGAGCATGTGGGAAGGAGAATGTTGAGGATGGAGCTGCCAGGCACACGAAAACGAGGAAGGCCAAAGAGGAGATACATGGATGTGGTGAGAGAAGACATGAAAGTGGCAGGTGTGGTAGAGAAGGATTTGGGGGACAGGGAGCAATGGAGACGAAAGATCCACTATGGCGACCCCTAATCGGGAGCAGCCAAAAGAAGAAGAAAAAGAGAGATTACTGACCTCATTCTGTTTGAATACTGGTACAACTCTGAGGACCTTCTTCACAGCTTCTGAGTAGCTAATTCCTTGAGTAACTTTTACTCTTTGTACCTCTGTTGCTCTTTTACTGAATTCACAGCTCTGATAAGCTGTGCTCCCCTCCACAGTTACAGCATTTTGGCTTGGTATGTTTGTCACACTCATTATATTCATGTTTGCCAGCACACTTGCTGCATCTATTTGCTTCTTCAGACAGCCGCTATATGCCCAAATCTCTGACACTTGTAGCATCAAAATGGAGGTGGAATGTATAGTTTGACTTCACAACACATATACCCTACAATCTGGCAATTTTTCCTCATCAAAGGTTATCATGATGGAAAGACTGTCACAAATTCAGTGGCGTGCACAGATAGACACGAGGTGGTGCTCAAACACCTGCCCCTCTGCCCTCTGTCCAAAAAAGTGCCCTTTTGAATTTTTTTTTTTTTTACAGTTTACTGAGGCCAATGTCGACATAATCTTTTAGAAAAGCCGCGGCATTAAAAGCGTGTGTGAAAATAATGTCACGATGTGTGCCCCCTCCGCACACACACTGGACCTCTGTCTCTCTTGCTCTGTCACGTGAACAAGCGTGCAGTGCATTCAATATGAGGTTGCAGCAGCATAGCGTCCTGGAAGCCACGGCCTTGTCGTAGCGCAGACAACACATCGGGCAGTCAGTCAGCTCTTCCCCTGCCCCACCAGCCAGGTAACACATGAATTGAGTGAAAATGTATTGTTTGCCCTCTAAGCCCAAGCTGTAATTATTTTGTCGTGAAGTAGCCCGTCGCATACAGAAACAACTGCACATAAGTATTATATTTTTTGCTAGACCATTTTCAGATTTAGGAAAACAAAAATTTCTTTTTCTATTTTGTTCAACTAGAGATTCCTGGCAAAATCAAAAAGCCTTGATGTAATAAATTAACATTAAGTGGTTGTTTTACACCTTTAAAAACTAAAACGTGTCAGTGGCGACGCGAACACAAGAGGAGGGTTAAATCTCAGACTTTTATAATAAGGTGTTCCACATGCGCAAAAAAGTGCCCTTTTTCCCCCCAGAGCACTTGCCCCCCAAAATGTCTGTGCACGCCACTGCACAAATTTCACCATTTCATTTAATCTTTAGACGTTTGGTCTCACTTATTTTAGCATTCATAATGTTTTCTTTTAATGCTTCTGTTTTTACATTTACCAGGATTCCTGTAATGGCTCCCCTGACTCGTTTTTCACCACTTGCCATTGCACATTGTACATTCTTTCCACTGATTTTATTTATTCCCATCGTTTTCTCATGTTCTTTGTTTTTGCAAAAAACCAATAGTTGTCCACTTCTCAGTATTTTTGCACTTCTTACCCCTCCAATTTCCTTATTCAGGCATTTTGCAATCCGAATTGGATTCCAGTCTTTAAAAGACATACCTTCTTGTATTAGTTTTATAAACACCTTATAGTCTTCCCTTCCACTCCTTCCTACTAAATTAAATCTAAAGTCATCGGAACCAGACTTATCCTTTTCTTTCTTTTTACTTCCCACCAAATCCCACTCTTCGTGACTCCCGCCATACTTCAATTCTCCTGTCTCACTTCCTGAGCTGTCACTTCCTTCTCCCATCTCCTGCCCTTTCACGGCCCAGCTGTTGCCAACCGCTCGAAGCTCAGACTCTGGAGACATGCGTCGATGCATTTTTCCCTAGCTCCCCAACATCCTTCCTCTCTCTTCCACCTACTTCACATTGCCAGCCTGGTTCTATTTATGTGATATTTAGATTGAACAGGCCTGGCAGTAATCATGCCCAGGTGTGGCTAGTAAAATTGAACCCAATTATCAATTAAATTTGGATACTTGTTTGATTGGTTGTGGTTAACTGGTTGATTGGTTGAGGGGGGTAATTACTTTTTCACATAGGGCCAGGTAGGGTTGGATAACTTTTTTCCAACAATAAATGAAATCATCATTTGAAAACTGCATTTTGTGTTTACTTGGACTATCTTCGTCTAATATTAAAATTAGTTTGATGACCTGAAACATTTAAATGTGACAAATATAGGAAAATTTAACAAATCAGGAAGGGGGCAAATACTTTTTCACAGCACTGTAGGTTTCCTCCAGGTTTTCTGATTTCCTCCCACTTTTAAAAAAGATGGTGAATGAGTTAAGAAGTTAAAATTAATCTATTTAACTTGCCTTTAGTGGTGTGGACTGTACTGGTGGAACTGTACCTTGGAGTGCAGCCCACACACCGGCAATGACCGCCCGCTCAATCTCTCCTATTGGGAACAAACCAGCCATATTTGTGTCGCTTCCCCTCATCTCACCTACTGATCCACAGTCAGCAGTGTGGGCGGGGTCAAGTCAAGTTTGTTTGTATAGCACTTTTAACAATAGACATTGTCCCAAAGCAGCTTTACAGAATCTGAATGACCCAAGACATGAGCCAATTTTATCCCTAATCCATCCCCAATGAGCAAGCCTGTGGCGATGGTGGCAAGGAAAAACTCCCTCGGATGACACGAGGAAGAAACCTCGAGAGGAACCAGACCCAAAAAGGAATCCATCCTCACCTGGACAACAACAGACAACATGACTATAACATTAACAGTTTTAACATGAAGTCAGTTTTGTTGATGTTATAACTCTTCATTAATGGAAACTTGAGTGCAAAACTGTTCATGACAACTGCAGTCCTAAAGTTAGCAAGTCAACTGTTGTCCTCAGCCATAAAAGCATTACTGTAACTGTCCAGAGCGTCTTCCAAGTGTGACTTTCAACTGTCCATATAGGGCCGTCCTACACAGGAGTGATGTGATGAGACTCCAACCAGACATAGGGCATCAGGATGGATCAGGCAGGTCCGAAGAGCAGAAGAGGTCAGCATCTCGATCTCAGGATTGACATGTAACTCAGAGGGACAGATTTTTTTTTTTTTTTGGGGGGGGGGGGGGGGGGGGGGGGGACATGTTGTTAGGTATACCCAATGTCACCTGAATAAGTAGGTACAGTATATATTTTGCGCTGAGTACAAGCAGGGACTCCGGCAAAACTAACTATGACAGCATAACTAAAAGGGGAGAGCCAGAAAGTAACACAGGCATGAGGGAGCCCCAGGACATAAAGCAGCCAGCCACTACACCATCAACAAACTCAAGTGAGCAAGCGAGTGGGGGACTGACAGCATCCATACATCCCAATATAACAAAATACTCTATGTCTGAGGACCCTCCAGATCTACACCTTTACCTCATAAACACCATTAACAAAAGGTTATGTGAGCTGAGGCTATGGCAGAGGCATGGACCAGAGTGCTGGCGCAAATTAACTGCATTTTCTAAATATTTAACAGTTGTTCCACGAAATCTAGTCATACGTGAGCTGATAGCTGACGAGGCACGTAGCACCAATTTGGCTATAACCCATGCATGATGAAATAGAGTCTATCCACATTGACTAGATTTTGAGAAACAGAGCATTTTTATTTTTATTTTTTGCAAATCTCATTATCTCTAGCCGCTTTATCCTGTTCTACAGGGTTGCAGGCAAGCTGGAGCCTATCCCAGCTGACTACGGGCGAAAGGACAAGTCGCCAGGTCATCACAGGGCTGACACACAGACACAGACAACCATTCACACTCACACCTACGGTCAATTTAGAGTCACCAGTTAACCTAACCTGCATGTCTTTGGACTGTGGGGGAAACCAGAGCACCCGGAGGAAACCCACGCGGACACAGGGAGAACATGCAAACTCCGCACAGAAAGGCCCTCGCCGGCCACGGAGCTCGAACCCGGACCTTCTTGCTGTGAGGCGACAGCGCTAACCACTACACCACCGTGCTGCCTTTTTTGCAAATTCAATAAATAAAAACTTTTATACAAAACATCTGACAAAATAATTTCCACTTAGAATATAAACAAACCAGTGAAATGACAGTAGCAATTTGTGAAAAATGCTATAATAATAATTCTTGAAAAAAAAGATACGTTCTTACCATCAAATACTTTTATTCCATATTTTGTTGCTTTTGGGAGGGGGGGGGTTCAAGTAGAGTTTTTATTTCGTCCTCGGTTGGTTCAGCAGCACACACCACCATTTTAATAGAAGAGAATATCTTTGTCATTGTAACATGTACAGCAAACCTGGAGTGCAATCCTCATCAGTGTAAAACAAACTAATCAAAGGATTTAAATTAAGGTAAAACTTGAACTATATAAAAATTATAAAAACAGTCAAACTCACAGAGGCAACAGTAAACTAATGAACTAATAAACTAACAAACTAATATTTAAAAAAAACTAAAACTTAAAAACACTGTAAAAATTATAAAAAAAAACAGTGAAACACACACATGCACACACATACAACTACATTCAACTGGAAACATTGCACAAATCCCTTATTACATAGGTCCCTTATTGCACAGTATAAAAAGACATGGACACTAAGAGCAGGTTAGTGAACCCTGACCTGATGTTTGGAATTTAGAGCCCGTATGGCAGTTGGGTAGAAGCTGTCCTGAGATGTGTCCTTTAGGATGTTATCAGCTCTCCTGAGGCAGCGAGAACTGTGTAGCTCCTCCAGAGTGGGTAGAGGGCACCCGATGATTTTCTCGGCCATTTGGATGACCCTCTGGTTTGGCCATTTGGATGACCCTCCCTCTTGTTTGCCACAGTACAGCTGGCATACCACACGCAGAGGCAGTACTGTAAGTGAGGATGCTCTCTATGGTGGCACGGTAGAAAGACACTAGCAGTCTCTGGTTGATGTTGTTCTTTCTGAGGACCCTCAGATAGAACATTGCCTTCTTTACCAGCATTGCGGTGTTCACACCCCAGGTCAGTTTCTCCTCAATGTGAACTCCCAGGAAGCGGAAGTCCATGACCCTTTCCACACAGACCCCGCCAATGATTATGGGTTGTACTGTATGTCCGTTTTGTCCTTTCTGAAGTCGATGACCAGCTCCTTTGTTTTAGAAGTGTTTGGGAGCAGGTTGTTGTCTCTGCACCACACTGTCAGCCGCTCCACCTCATCCCGGTAGGCGGACTTGTCGCCCCCCGAGATGCTCCCCACCACTGTGGTGTCGTCAGCAAATTTGATGAATGTGTTGCTAGAGTGAACAGGAGTGCAGTCAGATATATAGAGGGTGTAAAGCAGGGGGCTCAGCACATAGCCCTGAGGGGAGCCAGTGCTGAGGCTGAGAGCTGTAGAGATGTGGGGGCCTACTCCACATCTCTGTTTTTCTCTGCTCACGGTATATGAGCTGATAGCCTCGTAGTAGAGTAGCCAATCAGAGCATGTGATTGCTCATATCCAGTGAATGTGGATAAAGTAATTAGCTTTACACTCAGTGACTGATTTAGATTTAATATTTAGATTTAACATTTAACTTTAGATTTATTTTTTATGTATATACATTTTGAACAATTATATATAACGTTGTTTGACATGAATTTCTGTCTCCAATGAAAGAAAAATGAGATAAATGTGAGGAAAGTGAGCTATATATCCAAACTATGTCAGCCATGAAACTGTAACTGAATTTTTACATTCGGTGCCCCATATCCTGCAATGTATTGGAGTTATCGCTACATGTGACTTTAGTTCCACCAAAGACATTTGGTTACAAGTTATCAGTGCTTATTACAAAGAACATCTAATTGTTATTTGTTCAAATGCAAGTTCTACTGAGCTGATATATAAACCCTTGAGCTGATTTAGTGGAAGAAATGAAAGGCAGCATAAACAGTAGGTTTGGGTTCACTTGATTAGTCAGGACGAGAAAACAGTTTGCCTGGAGATTATCAAGGCAATTGATGCCTCCAGCCGTTTTGCCCAGATGGTGTGCTCTATCAAAATGCCAGATGGAGACTGCTACATTTATAAACATCCAACGGAACCAGAGGTAAGTGAGATAGTCAGTTATTTCCCCAAATAGCAAATGACTGTTTTAAAATACATACCTACAGTGCCTTCCAAAGTATTCATCCCCCTTGGTGTTTGTCCTGTTTTGTTGAAAATGGACTTTTAGGGGGTTAGCACCATTTGATTTACACAACATGCCTACCACTTTAAATGTGCACATTGTTTGTTTGTTTTTTATTGTGACACAAACAATAATTAAGATGAAAAAACAGAAATCTGGTGTGTGCATAAGTATTCACCCCCTTTTGTATGAAACCCCTAAATAAGAGCTGGTCCAACCAATTCACTTCATAAGTCACATAATTAGTTGATTAAGAGCCACCTGTGTCCAATCAAAGTGTCACATGATCTGTCACATGATGTCTGTATAAATCAACCTGTTCTGGAAGGACCTTGACTCTGCAACACTACTAAGCAAGCAACATGAAAACCAAGGAACACTCCAAACAAGTAAGAAACAAAGTTGTGGAGAAGTATAGATCAGGGTTGGGTCATAAAAAATATCCCAAATTTTGACTATCCCAGGGAGCGCCATTAAATCCATTATAGCAAAATGTAAAGAATATGGCACCACTACAAACCTGACAAGAGAAGGCCGCCCACCAAAACTCACAGACCGGGCAAGGAGGGCATTCATCAGAGATGCAATAAAGACACCAACAATAACGCTGAGGGAGCTGCAAAGATCCACAGCGGAGATGGGAGTATCTGTCCATAGGACCACTTTAAGCCATACACTCCACAGAGTGGGGCTTTATGGAAGAGTGGCCAGAAAAAGTCACTGCTTAAGAAATCATGTTTGGAGTTTGCCCAACAGCATATGGCAGACTCCCCAAACATATGGAAGAAGATTCTCTGGTCAAATGAGACAAAAATTGAACTTTTTAGCTATCACGGGAAATGCCATGTGTGGCACAAACCCAATACCCTGAGAACACCATCCCTACAATGAAGCATAGTGGTGGCAGCATGGGGATGTTTTTCATCTGCAGGGACAGGAAAGCTGTTCAGGACTAAAGGAAAGATGGATGGCACTAAATACAGGGCAATTCTGGAGGAAAACCTGTTTGAGTCAGTCAGAGGTTTGAGACTGGAATGAAGGTTCACGGTCCAGCAGGACAATGACCCTAAACATACTGCTAAAGCTACACTGGAGTGGTTAAAAGGGAAATATTTAAATGTCTTGGAATGGCCTAGTCAAAGCCCAGACCTCAATCCAATTGAGAATCTGTGGCATAACTTGAAGATTGCTGTACACCAACACAACCCATCTAACTTGAAGGAGTTGGAGCAGTGTTGCCTTAAGGAATGGGCAAAAATCCCAGTGGCTAGATGTGCTAAGCTAATAGAGACATGCCCCAAGAGACTTGCAGCTGTAATTGTAGCAAAAGGTGACTCTATAAAGTATTGACTTTTTTTTGGGGGGGGGGGGGGGTTGAATACTTATGCACACTCCAGATTTCTGTTTTTTCATCTTAATTATTGCTTGTGTCACAATAAAAAAAAAATTTTTCACCTTTAAAGTGGTAGGCATGTTGTGCAAATCAAATGGTGCTTAACCCCCCCCCTCCCCCAAATCAATTTTAATTCCATCTTGTAATGCAACAAAACAGGACAAACACCAATGGGGATGAATACTTTTGCAAGGCACTGTACACTGGTGGAGGAGGACTTGGGATGGCCCATTTCCATGAAAGAAAAGATACCTTTATGCCTAAAATCAGTTGACGGGCAGTGACATTATAAACTTACTCAGATTGTGAGACATGTAAACTGTACAATGTGGAAGCTGCAATTGCTGAGTGTTTTTGACTGGGTTTAATATATTTTTTTCCTGATTATATAACTTTGACCAGTGCTCACAACTTTGTTTGAGGAGATGAAGTCACAGAAGGCTATTTAGCCACTGAGTAAGAACTGAATTAAAGTTGAACCTAGCCTGGTATGAGGCATATCAGATACTTGCTGGCTGTGCTGTGAAAATTGTGCATGCAAACACTTATCTAAGTTTCCAAATCTGTCATTGCTTAACTCTTGAATATTTTTCTATCGTGAATGCTATCATTAAAAAGCTTATAATCTCTGCTTTACAAAGAAATGTATTTCGTTAAGATCTGTTCAGTACTTTGGGAGTAACGGCAGGTTGAAGTTGGTACAACAGAGTGCACTCTCTGCTCGTGGGATGTCGGGAAACTGCCGGTGCTTTTTGAGTTATGGGAAAGCGGCAGGCTCTCTCTCTTCTGATCGGTTTCCAACTGGGTTACTCGTGAATATCAATCAGATAACTTTTATATAGATGTCCTCTAGCTCTCACTGTTTCTGATGAAGTATTCAGCAAAATTTTCCATCAGCTAGTTTTGATGTTATGCTTCATGGGAGTCTTTGAAGTAAGTTTTCATAGCTTTACCTACTTATTTTTTCAAATCAAACTGATTCATGTAAATAAATAACTATTTTAGAATATAACTGGAGTTGTTTTGATGAAAAGTATTGAGGTATTAGTGGTCGGAATGATATTTTAAAAAACTGGAAGACAGAAATGCGAGTGTCAATTTCAATTAAATTAATTGGAACTGTTTATTGGAGGCGGCATGGTGGTGTAGTGGTTAGCACTGTCACCTCACAGCAAGAAGGTCCTGGGTTTGAGCCCAGCGGCCAATGAGGGCCTTTCTGCGTGGATTTTGCATGTTCTCCCTGTGTCTGCGTGGGTTTCCTCTGGGTGCTCCAGTTTCCTCCACAGTCCAAAGACACTCAGGTTAGGCTAACTGGTGGCTCTAAATTGACCGTAGGTGTGAATGTGAGTGTGAATGGTTGTTTGTCTCTATGTATCAGCCCTGTGATGACCTGACGACATGTCCGGGGTGTACCCCGTCATGTCACACAAAAAAAAATAAAATAAAACAAAAATCTCCAGTGTGAAGCGGCAGCCAGAATACGCATGATGTACTCTCAACTGGAAACGGAAATGTTATATGGCCTGTAACTTTGTGTTGCCCTGATGATTTATATATCTGACTGTCATGACAACACATGACAGTGACAACAAACAGTGTGGTGCATGATAACTAATGAGGCTAGCAGTGCTAAAAAGGGAAATGCGTAATCAAACCGAGTCAAGTTTTGTTGCATTTCACTAGAAAAGTGCATGTGCTTGCAATGTATGAGAAAAAAATATTTATCGCAGCACAGAATCAGAAAGGAGGCTGTGGCCAGCGTTGTTGGACAGGTTAACAGTTACTCCAACTGTAGTCACAAGCTGATAGGTTGATATGGTGTACACGTAGTTCAGTGTGTGTACAAGGCAAGAACAGAAAAGATGGCTGTGATAGTGATGTTTATCGCAAACACTGCATCCTATTGCACTTTGTGACTTTGTTGCAAGGTCTTGAAATACATGTACAAAAAAGGATTCAGGTGACTCCTACCACCCATGGTGGGTAGGAGGGGTTAAATACAACTATATATCTGAATAGCTTCCTATTCCCTGTTAGGTAAGTCTGCATGTTTTGTTTGTCACAGATAATGGACCCTTTTTTCAAAGATATTAGACTGGGTTAGGTGACATGGCGGTGTAGTAGTTAGCACTGTCTCCTCACAGCAAGAAGGTTCTGGGTTCGAGCCCAGTGGCTGACAGGGGCCTTTCTGTGTGGAGTCTGCATGTTCTTCCTGTGTCTGCGTGGGTTTCCTCCAGGTGCGCCGGTTTCCCCAAAAGACATGCAGGTTAGGCTAATTAGTGGCTCTAAATTGACCGTAGGTGTGAATGGTTGTTTGTCTCTATGTGTCAGCCCTGCGATGATCTGGCGACTTGTTCAGGGTGTACCCCACCTCTCACCCATAGTCAGCTGGGATAGGGACCCTGCACAGGATAAGCAGTTATGGATAATGGATGGTTAGAATAAAGAGGTTTGGGCATACTTTGGGCAAAAAAATTTTTAAAAGTGTGCACTATCAGCTTGGCACAGTGAAACAGTAAGATGTATTTAGTAGTATTTGAGTGAAGTAGTAGGTAACACTAAAAAGTATACATCTACCATAATATAAGCTTGTAAAATTGGGACAGGACCTTTGTGGATATAGTTAGGAAGCCTGCAATGAAAGGAAAGGGGTGTTTGTTTTTTACAATAACATCATATAGTCTAGAACAGTGGTTTTCAAAGTAGGGGCCACCAGGGGGCGCTAGGGAGGCCTCAGAAAGTTGGAGGGATGATAAAAAAATTGCGGAAAAAATATCTCATCTCATCTCATTATCTCTAGCCACTTTATCCTTCTACAGGGTCGCAGGCAAGCTGGAGCCTATCCCAGCTGACTACAGGCGAAAGGCGGGGTACACCCTGGACAAGTCGCCAGGTCATCACAGGGCTGACACATAGACACAGACAACCATTCACACTCACATTCACACCTACGGTCAATTTAGAGTCACCAGTTAACCTAACCTGCATGTCTTTGGACTGTGGGGGAAACCGGAGCACCCGGAGGAAACCCACGCGGACACGGGGAGAACATGCAAACTCCGCACAGAAAGGCCCTCGCCGGTCACGGGGCTCGAACCCGGACCTTCTTGCTGTGAGGCGACAGCGCTAACCACTACACCACCGTGCCGCCCGGAAAAAATATACTTTTTTAAAATAATTATTATTAAATATATTGTAATTAGTTTTTTAATCATTATTATAAAATATAATTATTAATAATAATACATCATATCGAAACGTTGTTTGCCATGCTCATATCTCCGATTGCCTGTGATGCTGTGGTTTGCGCCATTTATCAAGCTGCTTTGCTCCTCAAGCTAGCGTATTGCTAGTGCAAAATGGACAGGTTTTTGAAGAAGAGACCGAAGGAACAAACCAACAGCTCTGCTGTGGAGAACACTGCTGAGAAAAAAACTAAGAAGTCCTGGCCAACTAAAATCTGAAAATATGAGGCAGCATACATTAAGTATGGCTTTACAGCCATACAGAAAAATGGCCATGATTGCCTGAAATGCGTCCTCTGTCTGGAGACCCTGTCAAACGAGTGCTTAAAACCTTCGAAACTTCAGCGTCACTTGGTACAAAAACATCCGACAGATGCTGAAAAAACAGTAGATTTCTTCAGACGCAAAGAAGAGCATTTGGTCAGGCAATCTGCTGCATTCACCCAGCAAGCTACTGTCCCCGAGCGGGCCCTGAAGGCATCATTTTTAGCCTCGTACCACATTGCTCGTGCTAAAAAACCTCACTCAATTGGAGAAGATTTGATTTTACCAGCCACCAAAGACATTGTCCGAGAATTGCTTGGTGAGGATGCTGCCAAAAAAATCGATGCTGTCCCACTCTCTGATAACACCGTGAGCCGACGGATTGGTGACATGGCTCAAAACGTATCTGCTCAGCTGTTGGAGCAGGTGAGAGCCAGCGAATACTTCGCACTTCAGCTGGATGAGAGCACAGATTTATGCAATGAGGCCCAACTGCTTGTGTACATCAGATTTATTTCGCAGGAAAGATTTGTGGAGGAAATACTATTTTGTAAAGCACTTGAAAGAAGAACTACTGGGAAAGACATTTTTCAAGTTTTGGACGATTAAATCGAGTCTAACGGATTGGACTGGACCCGTTGTGTGGGGGTGTGTTCGGACGGAGCCGCGGCAATGACTGGGAAGATCAGTGGAGTGACTGCTCTCATTAAGCAGAAGGCCCCGCATGTAGTGGCCACACACTGCATGCTCCATCGCGAGGCACTGGTCGCAAAAAGGATGGATAACGAGTTGAATCAGGTACTACAGGAGGTTATACAGTTTATTGTTCAGTGCGAAAATATTTGCGTTGAAAACATGTTAGTTAATAATATTCTTATGCTAAACAAATGTAACAATTATTGACTATTGAATAAAAGTAAGAGAAAACATGCTAAAAGTTGATGTTTCTTTACATATTTTGTAGCATTGTCTGTGGGTTTGCAAAGGGGGTCCCCGGCCAGAAGCTAATGCTGTTTGGGGGGCCTTGGCATGGAAAAGTTTGGGAACCCCTGGTCTAGAAGTTATGCTTGAGTGAATGCTTGTGTTTATTATGGCCAACAGGTGGCACCACATTCAGGTTTTTCCACTAATCTCTTTCTGTCTCCATCCATTTTACCATTTCCTGTCTTATCTTTCTTTGCATGTTATACTTTAAAGCAGAGATCTTCAATCATGTCTACAAATGGCCAGAGTGACTGCAGCCTTTCATTCCAATCAAGCAGGAGTCACAGCTGTTTTCCATTTGTTTCCACTTGCCATTTCAGCTTCAGCTCCAATCACTAGTGTGCCTCTTATTTGGCTGGAAATAAAGCCTGCAGCCACATTGGCCTTTTGCAGATAAGATTGAAGACCGCTTCTTTAAAGGTGTAATTATTTGTTTATTTCTTTGTTTTTGATGTCAACTGCATGTAATGTAGCCTCCAGTATTATTTGTTACAGCATTCGGACATGAACAGAACATGTTAGTATTTGCAGGATATGGCATTTTTAATTCAGACTGCAATTTGCTTTTCTAGATAAATCACATTTTTTATTTTTAAAATCTTTGCTCAATTGATATATCTGAAAAAGAACATTTCAGTATTACTAATCATTCCACATCATGGATCAATCAACATACTGATTCATTGACTGACCTTTTCCCTAATTCTTTTCCCCTCTAATTCTTCTGCTCTTCTCTCATTTTCAATGATTGTCCAATGGCACTCTACTCAGAGTCGTGACTCAAACTTACACACACACACACACACACACACACGGGGGGGGGGACAGACAGTACCTGTGAACGGAACACTACAGCTCAGCTTTTACACCACACTGTCTGTCTGTCTGTCTGTCTCTCTCTCTCTCACACACACACACACACACACACACACACACAGAAGAGGGATTTTTGCACATGGCCAGAGGTGTAGAAGAGTTATTTTTATTTGAATTTATTTTGCTTTTCATAAGAAATGACAGCTAAAATAAGTATCAGAACATCATGTGCAACCATGCGAGTGTGATACATTTTATATTAGGTGTTCCTGCATGTCCTAACTTCACCTCATGGTTTGAGGCACGGGTATTTCTAATAATGCCCAGCTACGCCCACGCATGCTAGCTGACAGTAATAATGGTGCACACACACACACACACACACCTTGTCTTTCCATCCTTGTGAGGACCTTCCACTGACCTAATGAAATGCTGCTAATTGACTGACCTTTTCCCTAATATATGTTATTTCATCCAACCTTAACCTCAGAACCTGAAAAGAACCCTTTTTAACTCGTTTTTTTAATTAAAGCTGTAGATTGTATTTTTTAAAATATTGTAAACAAACAAATACACAAATAAGCAGTTTTACTTATGAGGACCAATCAAATGGTCCCCCACAAAGCCAAATATGTTAGACATTCCTATCCTTCTCGGGAGGACATTTGGTCCCCGCTAAGATACTACCCATAACCCCCCCATCATCACCACCACCACCACCACGACCTCCCCCCAACCCCCAAACCAACAACCATTACCACCCTCGCGCGCGCACATACAGTGCAATAACCGTTATTTGCAAAGCCCTCTGGACATCTGCTATTCACGCACCAAAGGTTACTGCAGACTCGAGATCACGACTCAGTTACAGCCCTATTCTATACTAAATGACACTGAGCTGTCGAATCTCTCTCTCACACATACACACACACGGCTACAACACACGCCCTGGTGCGACCCTATTTTCAGCCAAATGTCTCGAAGCTGCCAAGACTCGCACTTGTTCACAGATTCTCTAATGCCATGTATTCTGAACAAAATGGCACTCAACCCTCAAGATCCACACCAAGTGGTTCTTCCACACCATCCATATCCTACTTGATGTCAATTTTTTTTTATCAAAATGCTACTTGAGCATTAAGCCAACATGAATAATAATAAAAAAAGATAAAATAATGTATAAAAGGCGTTATAGTCAGATCCCCGCGGTTTGTTCTCGTATCTCCTGCATGAGCTCTCTCTCTTTCCCTCTCCTTCCTCAAAATGGAGGAACCTATCGGAGAACATTTCTCTTTCGCGAGCGCGAGGCGCATCTTCTCCAAATTTGTCCCATTTTCCGGTTGCAGCGGGAATCCTGCGGTGTTCCCATCTGCTATTGGCCGCGCGCGTCACGACTGAGGCTGAGGAAACGCTGCCATTTATGTACTCGTACACAGGATAGTAGGTACATTCACACTGCGGCGCGCAAAAAGAGACGCAAACGACGGTCAGATACCGCCGCTATAACCTACCACCCAGAGGTATGAGGAATAGCGTGGAGTAATTTTGCCTTCATAATCCGGAGAGGGATATTTTTACTCACATGAAGCACTATGACTGATACTAGTGTGTGTGATCACCACAAGTCTGTTACAACACTACACTGTGATCCTTCACACCTTACAAACTCCTAGTAGTATAGGCACTTTGATTATACATCAAGCCAATACTTTTATACAGTATTTATTTATATGAATATGCTTCAGCACTAAGGACAGCGGCAGCATCAGCACCGACAACCACATTTACTTAATATTTATATACAGTATTTACACACACACACACACACACACACATATATATATATATATATATATATATATATATATATATATATATATATATATATATATATATATATATATATATATAAACAAGTGTTTTTGACCTCTCTACTTTTTCGAATAAGGCTTTAAACGTAGACTATATGCACATTTAAATAGTACACAATTAAGTATTTCGAACAGAAGCTGTACTCTTTAGGGCGCCACCCAAAGTGACAAGGATATAGGGACAGTTTGTTCTGAGAGAGAGAAAGAGAGAGAGAGAGTGTTAGTTAGTTAGTTAGTTAGTTAGTTAGTTTATAGTGTTTAGTAAATTTAACATAGACTATAAATTTACTAAACATTATAAACTCTCTCTCTCTCTCTCTCTCAGTACAAACTGTTCCTATCCTTGTCACTTTGGGTGGCGCCCTAAAGAGAACAACTTCTATGAGAAATATTTATATTCCATCATTTTAATCATCATCATCATTTTAACACACACACACACACACACACATGCTTCACGTTGCAACTACAAAACTATTTGTTAGAATTGTCACACACACACACTTTATATATATATATATATATATCTCATCTCATCTCATTATCTCTAGCCGCTTTATCCTTCTACAGGGTCGCAGGCAAGCTGGAGCCTATCCCAGCTGACTATGGGCGAAAGGCGGGGTACACCCTGGACAAGTCGCCAGGTCATCACAGGGCTGACACATAGACACAGACAACCATTCACATCTACGGTCAATTTAGAGTCACCAGTTAACCTAACCTGCATGTCTTTGGACTGTGGGGGAAACCGGAGGAAACCCACGCGGACAACATGCAAACTCCACACAGAAAGGCCCTCGCCAGCCCCGGGGCTCGAACCCAGGACCTTCTTGCTGTGAGGCGACAGCGCTAACCACTACACCACCGTGCCGCCCCTATATATATATATATATATATATATATATATATATATATATATAAAGGTACATAATGTTCCATCATGTTCATTCCGGGTTTCAACTCATTTATGTTGTATAACAGTGCACTAATCTTGCGGAAATGCATAATCCCGTATAAATGAGCCCAGACCGGCTGTATAATTCAATAATTTAATACATCTATAAAAATAAAAAAAAGATAGCTAGGAGTATGCCAGTTCCCGTCTCGCCACATCCATTATAATAAGAGCTAAATGTGAGAGCTGAGAAGGAGGGGGCTCTGTGTGTGTGTGTGTGTGTGTGAGAGAGAGAGAGAGAGAGACAGAGATGGTTATTTTAAAATTCCGGAAGCATTTCCTCACATGGAGTGCTTGGGCCGCCTTGTGCGCGTGATGCTGATAATCGCCCCAATGAGCGCCAAGAACAGCTCGGTTTCCAACATGGTATTCCCTCTCGTGCACATTCTGGGCGGGTCCGGGGAAGCTCGGTCACGCAGCGTGGGTGGTGTGTGTGTCTGCGGCGCCGGTATAAAAGCGCGCCGGCAGCAGCAGAGAGATACAGTCAGTAGTAGCTAGGTTACACAGAACGGACTCGAGCTTCAGCACTACCGACAGCGGCACCACCACCAGCATCAGCACCAGCACCAGCAGCCCCACCAACAGCCATCATGGTTCTCATCTGGACACAGTTTGGCGTGAAGCATAAGAACGTCAAGTGCAAGGTGCGAGTGATCCATGGCGAGGAAAGCTGGACCTCAGAGGTAAGTGGCACCAGAATTTAGTTATTCTAGTTTCTTGATCTGTTCATTTACATTTCTAATTCTGTACAATATGCCATCAAAGCACATCAGGGTTTTAATTTGTGCCCTGTGTCTGATGAATCTGTGTAAATGAAGCCGGTCAGAATTTTAGACCGGGTGTTTGCTGAGTTCTTCCTGAATGTACTACCCTCTTAGAGAAAAAGTTTTAAACTGGGGTTTCAAGCTGCAAACGCTTGTCACTGAAATAATACACCTAAGGGTACAAAATGTCCCTGTGTGATGTTTTCTCTCAGACAGTTCAGAGTGCATTTACTTGATCAAATCTCTATAGACTGGTGGGTTAAAGAATGCCCCAATACTACCAAATTCTGCTCAATTGACACTCTTAATAGTGTCTAACATAGATGGAGACAGGTGTCCAATTGATCACACATCTGAATTTACCAAGTGTCTCCTTCACTGGGTGAATTAAGTGCAACTAAAAAGACAAAAACTTACTCTTAACAATTTATTTATGATTTTCTCTCTCTCTCTCTCTCTCTCTCTCTCAACCTGAACAGGAGGTGCACGAGGACCCTGAGGTACCAAGTCCTCCTCCTTCACCAGTGTGTCTGGACCACTATGCTGTGTTAGGCGTGTCGAGCGACTCAAACGAGGAGGAGATCAGACGTGCATACAAGCGCCTGGCACTGCGCTACCATCCGGACAAAAACTCAGATGCAGATGCAGAAGAGAAATTCAAACAGATTGCACAAGCCTATGAGGTTCTCACAGACCCCGAGAAGCGCAGCCTCTATGACCAGCAAGGTGAGAACTTTCTTTCCAAAGGACACATTATCCCCATTTTCAAACACAGTACTTTGAAATACATGCATAAACTTGGACAAATGTTGAAAGCTCAGACTCTATGCGGAATTCGTGAATTATATCCCAACCCATCATTTCCACATACACACACATTTTTGAACTCCTCAGTAACTTTGTGTCAAATTCACCTACAAATTTCACTGAAGCAGAAATATCCACCATTCTTTTGGCAAGGAAAAAAAAACTCACACAATCACACACATTTCTCTCTTCCAGGTTTGTCTAAGGGACCGATGTCTTCTGCTAAAGCAGACCCCACCCCTAGTGGCCCCAAGACTGACGCCCACGCCTGGCGCATCTTCTTCAACTTTGAGTTTGACTCAGATGAGGACCTCTTCAATCCATTTCTGAGGAACCCTCAACCCCACCTAGGCCGTCACCATAGCAACAAGACAGGGTCCCACCCTGGGGGTGTAGCCGAAGTGCATGAACTCCACGTGTCCCTGGAAGACATTCTGACAGGTGTTACCAAGCGAGTGAAAGTCACTCGGCTCCGGCCCACAGACAAGAACGTGCTTCAGCCAGAGGAACGAGTGATCGATGTAGAGGTGAAGAAAGGATGGAAGGAAGGAACAAAGATCACCTTTCCAGGGGAGGGACATGGGGCATCTGGCCATGGCCCAAATGACCTCACGTTTGTGGTCAAAGAGAAGAAGCATGCTCATTTCAGACGGGAAGGGTCCAACATCATCTACACAGCCACCATAATGCTCAGAGAGGTGAGTATGTGTGCTAGTAGTACAGTCTGTCCTGTTCTCCACCCACACAGTCTCTGCTAGATGATAAGCCTCTGCAGAGCACTGGGGCTAAATTTAGAAACTCTCCCCCTCTCCCGCAGGCTCACTAACAGACACACTCCTCTGCCTCTTGCCTCTCTTCATTTTCCCTCTGCAGCTCTTAGCATCTTCACAAACACAATTTTTTTTTCTGTCAGTCATTCTTGGTCATTTTCTCACATCTGATCTATGGGAGTCGCTTCATTCCCCCCCCCCCCCCCCCATCTCCTTTTGGTAGTTCCCTCTTCTCTCACTCTCCCCTTTTTCCCATCACAATCTTGTGCTTTATTTCAATTCACCCTTTTTGCCATGATCATTGTCATTATTTATTTCAACCTCTCCCTGAAATCACCCCACTGTTCATCTGTCTCTTCACCTCTATCATCTGTCTGTCTCACACTCTCGTCTCCCTCTCCTTCATTTCTCCCCAACTGTCTCGCACCATCATACTCACCTCCTCCTCCCAACTCTTCACTCCTGCTGTTTCTCACCGTCCCCCCCCACCATCACTCATCTCTCACCTTCCCTTGCTCATCTCTCTCATCTCTCTCCCACGCACTTCCTCCCTCCTCCTATCTCCCACTCAGACGAGAACAAGAGAACAGGAACACATTAGCAACACCCGTCTCGTAATGGCATCTTGCATAACAGGAGAAGTTCATTCATTCTGACCCATATTCTTCTCATTCAAGCTCAACTCAATATTATGCAATACAAAAACTCAATAATAGGTATTCCCCAATGGTTAGGGAACAGTAAAGCATACTCTAGCATGGACAGACTCAATCTATTGTTATTTGAAATAATCTTCATGCTGGAAAACAATGGAATAAATGAATGAAGCCATTTTGTTCATGCATATCATACTAAGATATCATAGCAAATAATAATAACCACCTCCATTTTTTTTCTCTTTCTGTAGGCATTATGTGGATGCACTATTAGTGTCCCTACCCTTGATGGACAAGCAAAGCCTGTCCCCTGCAGTGATGTCATCAAGCCTGGCTCAGTGAGAAGACTAATAGGAGAGGGGCTTCCCCGGGCTAAGAACTCAGCCCAGCGTGGTGACCTATTGGTCGAGTTCCAGGTGGTGTTTCCTGAGCGTATCCCGCCATCCAGCAAAGAGATCATCAAACATAGCCTTGGACAATGTTAACACAATCTTGCAGACATACACAGATCTAGTGAAGGCTGCAGCAATATTTTTGTCTCTGTGAGGCATATTGTGTGCCGGACTGTCTACACATGCACACAAAATATCAGTATCATTGGTAGTCCATAGATTGAAGCCAACCAAACACACACACACTGCACTCAGACGTACCACCGATAGTCACAAGACATACAAGTACACACAAATGCAGACAGTGATACACACAGGTGCTACTCTTGAATTATCAATAAATGTCCTGTATGTAGCAGGAAGTGACATGTTCTATGGGAGAGGGCTTGATGGGCTCCTGTAGGAAGTTGCTGTTCCTATGATGACCATCTCAACTCACTCTAAACAATGACAAATTTGTACTTGTGTACAGAATCGTCAATTAATTAGTCTCTATGAGAGAACCTGTGTCATGTTTCAATGAATTATTTATAAAGGATAATTATATAAAGATTTCAATGTACTGTATAATCTAGCATGTAGGCTGAGACATGAAAAGCATGTTTTTTATGTACAAATAAAGACTTTATTAAATAAAACACTTTGTCAATGCATTTCTTGATCATGTCTTCTAATGAGACTTCTGTAATTCAGATGGTTCAGCCCTGCAGTGTGGTGTGGTGCTTATCCATGATTCAGCTTGATAAAATCCTGCCATGCTTTTGGCCCTGCATGTAGAGAATTGGGAAGAACGCTGTTAATCCAATGCTAGTGTTTATCAACAGTCTTTAATCTGTATTCAAAATGTAAGAACAATATTACATTACATGGCATTTAGCAGATGCTCTTATCCAGAGCAACATAAAACGAGTACAAAAGTCAGGTACACAAAGTGCTGAACTTCTAGACAAGAAAGTTCTAGTGCCAGCTGAACAAGTGACAACAATACTTAGTGGAATATTCTGTTGAAGTATCAGTACTCAAACAGCCAAGGAAACAAACCAACCATATAAAGTACAACTAAATAGAGAACTCAAACGGTTAACCCTAAGCTAGACGGTACACAGCCTGGGTTGGTCAAGACTGAAACGCAGTTACACAGTGAGTAGGGAAACAGGGGAGAGGTGCAGCCTGAAGAGGTGAGTCTTCAGTCTGCGCCTGAAGGTGATCAGGGAGTCGACAGTTCTGACCTAAATGGGAAGGTCATTCCACCAACAGGGAACCAGGACAGAGAGCAATCTTGAGCGAGCTGGGCATGAGGGGAGAGGAGGAGGGGATTAGGCAATATTAGGCAATACAGCATCTTGCAAAAGTATTCATCCCCCTTGGTGTTTGTCCTCTTTTGTTGCATTACAAGATGGAATTAAAATGGATTTTGGGGGTTAGTACCATTTGATTTACAAAACATGTCTACCACTTTAAAGGTGAAAATTGTTTTATTGTGACACAAACAATAATTAAGATGAAAAAACAGAAATCTGGAGTGTGCATAGGTATTCACCCCCCAAAGTCAATACTTTGTAGAGCCACCTATTGCTACAATTACAGCTGCAAGTCTCTTGGGGTATGTCTCGATTAGCTTAACACATCTAGCCACTGGGATTTTTGCCCATTCCTCAAGGCAAAACTGCTCCAACTCCTTCAAGTTAGATGGGTTGCCTTTCGCATGAAACCCCTCAATAAGAGCTGGTCCAACCAATTCACTTCATAAGTCACATAATTCATTGATTAAGATCCACCTGTGTGCAATCAAAGTGTCACATGATCTGTCACACGATGTCTGTATAAATTCACCTGTTCTGGAAGGACCCTGACCCTGCAACACTACTAAGCAAGCAACATGAGAACCAAGGAGCCTCCAAACAGGTCAGAGACAAAGTTGTGAAGAAGTATAGATCAGGGTTGGGTTATAAAAATATCCCAAACTTTGAATATCCCAGAGAGCACCATTAAATCCATTATAGCAAAATGGAAAGAATATGTAACAACAAACCTGACCAGAGAAGGCCACCCATCAAAACTCACAGACCGCACAAGGAGGGCATTAGTTAGAGACGTAACAAAAACACCAACAATAACACTGAAGGAGCTGCAAAGATCCACAGCGGAGATGGGAGTATCTGTCCATAGGACCACTTTAAGCTGTACACTTCACAGAGTGGGGCTTTATGGAAGAGTGGCCAGAAAAAAGTAATTGCTTAAGAAAACATGTTTGTAGTTTGCCCAACAGCATGTGGCAGACTCCCCAAACACATGGAAGAAAATTCTCTGGTCAAATGAGACTAAAATTGATCTTTTTGGCCATCATGGGAAATGCCACGTGTAGTGCAAACCCAACACCCTGAGAACACCATTCCTCCAGTGAAGTATGGTGGTGGCAGCATCATGCTGTGGGGATATTTTTCATTTGCAGGGACAGGAAAGCTGGTCAGGACTTAAGGAAAGATGGATGGCACTAAATACAGGGCAATTCTGGAGGAAAACCTGTTTGAGTCGGCCAAAGGTTTGAGACTGGGATGAAGGTTCATGTTTCAGCAGGACAATGACCCTAAACATACTGCTAAAGTTACACTGGAGTGGTTTAAAGGGAAACATTTAAATGTCTTGGAATGGCCTAATCAAAGCCTAGACCTCAATCCAATTGAGAATCTGTGGCATAACTTGAAGATTGCTGTACACCAACACAACCCATGTAACTTGAAGGAGTTGGAGCAGTTTTGCCTTGAGGAATGGGCAAAACTCCCAGTGGCTAGATGTGTTAATCTAATAAAGACATACCCCAAGAGACTTGCAGCTGTAATTGCAGCAAAAAGTGGCTCTACAAAGTATTGACTTTGGGGGGTGAATACCTATGCACACTCCAGATTTCTGTTTTTTCATCTTAATTATTGTTTGTGTCACAATAAAACAACAATTTGTACCTTTAAAGTGGTAGGCATGTTGTGCAAATCAAATGGTGCTAAACCCCCCCCCCCCCCCCAAAAAAAAAAAAATCAATTTGAATTCCATCTTGTAATGCAACAAAACAGGACAAACACAAAGGGGGATGAATACTTTCACAAAACACTGTAACTTTAATATCAACTAGGTACCTATTGCCTAAATAACTATGCAATCAAATGAATCACAATTTTTTTCCCTACAAACTCCCTTGATTGTATCTAAACTGTTATCAAATAAGATTTATAGCAATGGCTGGTTGATCTCTCCTGTTTCAGACAGGAACAATGAACAGATTTTATCCAAACAGTTGGCTCAGGTGAAATCACCTGAAAATTCAGACTCAAAGTGCCAGGGTTCAGGGGTTCCTATATATTTTCCATTTCAAAATTTCATACTTTTTCCATACTCAAATTCCCAGACTTCGTGATACATTTTTCAGACCATATTTGACACCACAGTTAATACGTATGTTATAAATAATTAGATGTTATTATTTAAATAAATAATTTTTTTAAATCCAACTGTTAATATGTATGTTACATTGTGAGTATGTAAGCTAGTATGTTGCCAAATAATTGCCAGAAGCAAGCAAGTAATCGCTGATTTTATATTCTTTCACAGGCCCCAAAATTTCTAGTGGTACCCCTGTGGCAAGGTCCTGTACAGAGATGTCCACAAGCACTGGTGACCGCCAGTTTTCTCCACCTACACAGACAGTCTGCGCCGGCTACTCAATCTCAGAAAAAAAATAAAAACTTGTCTTTCAATGTTTAAGCGATTTATATTGTCTCTGCTGCCCATAATTTGCTGCAAATACAATTATTTCACCAAGAAATTGTCTTCGATTAGGGTTTAGCATGACGCCATATTCGTTGATTGAGTCTTGCGCTCTGATTGGCTGAGCCAGACCACGTAACCATGCCGTAGCGTATGTAGTTACGTTATACCGTAGATCCAGGCAGGGTATTACAGAGGGTAACTGAGAAAGCCAAGCACACATACATCTGGAGGGAAATTTCATACATATTTTGCAAGTATTTTACAGGGAAATGGTTCGTAATTTATTAGCTGAGAATGCACCCAAAGGCATGTCAATTTCAAAATTTTCCGACGGCATGCCCCCAGACCCTACTAGCATTGCAAATTCCAGAGCCACCTACTACTTTTTTTTAGCCTACTCCTTCAGATTTTCTGGAGAACCCTGCCTGTAGCTCATACAAATCAATTACCACCAAACCCAGACAAGTTCAAGGCACAGCATTTTATTCAAGCTGCAATGCTAAAATAATGCAGTGTTATTCTGTTTTTGCCATGTAAATTTAAAAAACTAACCTGATACCTTCTACCCATTACAGTAACAGGAGGAATGTTGTTGTCTAACTCATCAAAAGAAAAGGGAACAGAAGTCCACTGACTGCTTCACTGAATATTAGATGGACTAAAACTGTTTACTCTAAGCATTGTTTCACACACTGTTCAACAAAGAACTATAAATAAATTCAAATAATACAACCCCGATTCCAAAAAAGTTGGGACAAAGTACAAATTGCAAATAAAAACGGAATGCAATAATTTACAAATCTCAAAAACTGATATTGTATTCACAATAGAACATAGACAACATATCAAATGTCGAAAGTGAGACATTTTGAAATTTCATGCCAAATATTGGTTCATTTGAAATTTCATTACAGCAACACATCTCAAAAAAGTTGGGACGGGGCAATAAGAGGCTGGAAAAGTTAAAGGTACAAAAAAGGAACAGCTGGAGGACCAAATTGCAACTCATTAGGTCAATTGGCAATAGGTCATTAACATGACTGGGTATAAAAAGAGCATCTTGGAGTGGCAGCGGCTCTCAGAAGTAAAGATGGGAAGAGGATCACCAATCCCCCTAATTCTGCGCCGACAAATAGTGGAGCAATATCAGAAAGGAGTTCGACAGTGTAAAATTGCAAAGAGTTTGAACATATCATCTACAGTGCATAATATCATCAAAAGATTCAGAGAATCTGGAAGAATCTCTGTGCGTAAAGGTCAAGGCCGGAAAACCATACTGGGTGCCCGTGATCTTCGGGCCCTTAGACGTCACTGCATCACATACAGGCATGCTTCTGTATTGGAAATCACAAAATGGGCTTAGGAATATTTCCAGAGAACATTATCTGTGAACGCAATTCACCGTGCCATCCGCCGTTGCCAGCTAAAACTCTATAGTTCAAAGAAGAAGCCGTATCTAAACATGATCCAGAAGTGCAGACGTCTTCTCTGGGCCAAGGCTCATTTAAAATGGACTGTGGCAAAGTGGAAAACTGTTCTGTGGTCAGACGAATCAAAATTTGAAGTTCTTTATGGAAATCAGGGACGCCGTGTCATTCGGACTAAAGAGGAGAAGGACGACCCAAGTTGTTATCAGCGCTCAGTTCAGAAGCCTGCATCTCTGATGGTATAGGGTTGCATTAGTGCGTGTGGCATGGGCAGCTTACACATCTGGAAAGACACCGTCAATGCTGAAAAGTATATCCAGGTTCTAGAGCAACATATGCTCTCATCCAGACGACATCTCTTTCAGGGAAGACCTTGCATTTTCCAACATGACAGTGCCAAACCACATACTGCATCAATTACAGCATCATGGCTGCGTAGAAGAAGGGTCCGGGTACTGAACTGGCCAGCCTACAGTCCAGATCTTTCTCCCATAGAAAACATTTAGCACATCATAAAACGGAAGATACGACAAAAAAGACCTAAGACAGTTGAGCAATTAGAATCCTACATTAGACAAGAATGGGTTAACATTCCTATCCCTAAACTTGAGCAACTTGTCTCCTCAGTCCCCAGACGTTTACAGACTGTTGTAAAGAGAAAAGGGGATGTCTCACAGTGGTAAACATGGCTTTGTCCCAACTTTTTTGAGATGTGTTGTTGTCATGAAATTTAAAATCACCTAATTTTTCTCTTTAAATGATAAATTTTCTCAGTTTAAACATTTGATATGTCATCTATGTTCTATTCTGAATAAAATATGGAATTTTGAAACTTCCACATAATTTCATTCTGTTTTTATTTACAATTTGTACTTTGTCCCAACTTTTTTGGAATCGGGGTTGTAATTAACAGTCATACATTAAGAGAATGCATTTTGAAAACTAGGGTGGCACGGTGGTGTAGTGGTTGGCACTGCTGCCTCACAGCAAGAAGTTTCTGGGTTTGAGTCCAGTGGCTGATGGGGGCCTTTGTGTGCGGAGTTTGCATGTTCTCCCCGTGTCTGCGTGGGTTTCCTCTGGGTGCTCTGGTTTCCCCCACAGTCCAAAGACATGCAGGTTAGGCTAATTGGTGGCTCTAAATTGACCGTAGGTGTGAATGGTTGTTTGTCTCTATGTGTCAGCCCTGTAATGACTTGGTGACTTGTCCAGGGTGTACCCCACCTCTCACCCATAGTCAGCTGGGATAGGCTCCAGCTTGCCTGCAACCCTGCATAGGATAAGCAGTTACGGATAATGGATGGATGGATTTTGAAAAATTAACATAGAACTAAGAATAAAATGTAAAATCATTGGTCACAAAAAGTTTAGGACACTCTCCCTCTTTGTCTTTATGTCTCTCCTTCTGTCGTAAGCACATACACACCATCACTCAAAGACATGTAACCACAAACATACACAAAGCAATGGAGACTGGTTGCGTGACAGAGATGTCCATACACATGTTCACAAATGAAGATAAAACATGGTAGTACGACAGATATCAGGCGAAGAAGTCTTGTACAGCTGCGCCACACAGAAATAAGTAAGGGTAACTATGTACTCACACACATCTGTTTTAATATATATATATATATATATATATATATATATATATATATATATATATATACACACACACACACACACACACACACACACACTGAGACAGACAAAAGACAAATGCATTGTCATGCAGATACACAAATACACACACACACGATATGTGCCATCGTTCATGCCTGGGGGCCACCCCACAACACTGGCAAAACTTGCCAACTCTCAGAAAACTTGCAATTACCCATTTTTACATTTATAGTGTTGCAATGTGCATTCGTGCCGATTTTTTTTTAGTTCTGCAGAGGTATGGCGGAGCCCAACGTGCTGATGTCAGATAGTTCACTGATGGCAGACGCCACAGAAAATCACCTCAGACATGTCACGCGCACGTCTTGCCTCACTTAAATTCAACGACATCAAACTCACACTGGTTTGAACGTTTTGGCTTAATTTCACATTTTAGAAAAGATAGTAGGGACAATAGTCTAGAAAGAGAAATGTTTTTCCATACTTTATTGTCCTTTTTCCATACTTATCCAGACCTGGAAATTACTAAAATCAAATTCCATACTTTTCCATATTGCGTAGGAATCTTGAGGGCCTTGATGGAGGTTATAAAGCTAGGTCTTTTTTGGTTGTATCATATCCAGTGCAGTGATATAAATATAGTACAATAAGCTAATACCATGAGCTGGCCTGGTGGTTAGAGTGTCCACCTCTTGACTGGGAGGTTGTGAGTTCTACTCATGGTCAGGTCATACCAAAGACCATCATAAAAATGGCACCATCTGCCAATCCAGATGTGAGTCAAACTCTCATGGTTACCAGAGGACTGGTCCACCACTGTAACCCTAGCTATATGAGAGGCTGAAGGCTAGAGAAACAGAGATTGGCACCCCCCAGTGCACCTTAAGGGCCTGGTTAGTATTAGGACTGGAGACGACATGGGAACGACTTTGACAATGAAATAAGAATGCTAACAAGAAAATCCTAGCAGGTAAAAAGGACAAAGCAGAATTTTACAAATACCCAAATGACAGACGAGATGGCAAATTTGTTTCCCACAGTAATAGAGAGCTAAATTTGCATTGTGACCTGCATTTTGTACTAAGAGACCACACTCCCACCCACTTGTTCTGTTGGAAGCCTGAGGCTTGTGAATTCTAAGTTCACTTAGAAAGTCATCACAAAGCAAAAGTAGCTACTATCAGAAGCAAATGCATGTCTTCCAAGTCCAATGTCCTTTCCACTTTGGTGAACTGGCTTTTCTCTGAGATTTATTTATTTATTTTCTGAAAAATTGGAAAAGCCAATTTGTCTATTGGCTCGCAAGACCAACGTTTATGAAATCATAGATCAAGTGCTAATTGGCTTTTCTGCCATGCAAATTTTACTTTTCTGCCATGCAAATATTTGCATTTGGTCTGAAAAAGTGTAGTTTTCAGGTTATTCCCATATCACTGTAGTAAGAGTCTGGTGGTTAGAGTGTCCACCTCTTGACTGGGAGGTTGTGAGTTCTACTCATGGTCAGGTCATACCAAAGACCATCATAAAAATGGCACCATCTGCCAATCCAGATGTGAGTCAAACTCTCATGGTTACCAGAGGACTGGTCCACCACTGTAACCCTAGCTAATTCAAGATTCAAAGTGTTTATTGTTATATGCACAGTAAGGAACATGTCCTCCTGCACAATGAAATTCTTAGTTTGCCATCCACCATGAATGCCAAATTACAACAATAAATAGGTGGAAGAAATAATACAAAGTAAAAGCAATATAGTACAAAATAAAATCAGTATAATACAAAATAAAAGTAATATAGTACAAAATAAAGGTTATATAGTACAAAATAGGCAGTATAATACAAAAACAAAAATAAGGCAATGATAGAACGTAGCAGCAAAAAAGGGCTGTAGTGTGCAAGCATGTGCAAACAAATGTAAACAGATGTAAACAGTCAAGGACAGTTTACAAGGAGGTAGTCCATAGTTATAGACTCCTGTCAGCTGTTCAGGAGTCTGATGGCGGTGTGAAAGAAAGAATTCTTTAATCTGACAGTCCTGCATTTCACACTTCTGTACCTCCAGCCTGAGGGTAGAAGCATGAACAGTCTGTGCTGGGGGAGGGGTCTTTGAGGATGGAGGCAGCTCTCCTGTGGACTCTGCGGTGGTAGATGCTCTGCAGAGAGGGCAGTGGAGTTCTGGTGATCCTCTCAGCAGTCTTCACCACTCTCTGCAGGCATTTGTGGTCCATAGCCATAGTGCTGCCGTACCACACAGTGATGCAGCTGGTCAGGATGCTCTCAATCGCGCAGCTGTAGAAGTCGCTGAGGATCTTGGGCGACATACCAAACTTCCTCAGCCTCCTCAGAAAGTACAGCCGCTGTTGAACCTTCCTAACCAGCTATGCGGTGTTAGGTGTCCACGTGAGGTCCTCACTGATGTGAACACCCAGATATTTGAAGCTGCTCACCCTCTCCACCTCAAGCTCCCAGATGAACAGTGGCCAATGAGGTCTCCGCTCCTTCCTCATGTCCACTATCATCTCCTTCGTCTTGTCTGTGTTGAGGGTGAGATTGCTGTCCTCACACCATGACACCAGACTGGCCACCTCCCTCCTGTAGGCCGCTTCATCTCTGCCAGTGATGCGTCCTATCACTGCGGTGTCGTCCACGAACTTCAGGATAATGTTGTCCTTGTGGGAGGCGATACAGTCGTGGGTGAACAGGGTGTAGAGGATGGGGCTGAGGACGCATCCCTGTGGGGTGCCAATGTTTGTGATAATGCTGGCTGAAGTCCTATTACCAAACCTGACAGTCTGGGGCCTGCCAGTCAGGAAGTCAAGGAGCCAGTCACAGAGGGTGGGGTGCAAACCAAGTGTGGACAGTTTATAGGTGAGTTTATGGGGGATGACAGTGTTGAAGGTAGAGCTGTAGTCAACAAAGAGCATCCTGATGTAGGAGTCTTTGTTTTCCAGGTGGGACAGGGAATAATGGAGGGCAGCAGTGATGGCGTCTGAGGTGGACCTGTTGGGCCTGTAGGCATACTGCAGGGGGTCCAGCGGGTCCAGTATACTGCTCTGAATGTGGGCCAGTACCACTCTCTCAAAGTACTTTGAGATGGTTGGAGTGAGGTAAATCATTCAGGCAGGTAGGTGGGCTCTTCTTGGGAAGGGGGACAAAGGTTGTGGTCTTGAAGCAGGAGGAAACAGTGCTCTGGCTGAGGGAAAGGTTGAAGACAGTGGTGAAACCATCAGCCGGCTCGTTGGCACATGCTCTGAGGGCCTGCCCAGGGATGTTTTCTGGTCCTGCTGCCTTCCTGGGGTTGATCTTCCTCAGAGCTTTGAGTAAGGGGCCGAAATGATAAGGGCCAAACAATATAAATTGCCACCTCTGTAAAAACATACTCACTCAGTATGATCATATCTTAATATATAAACTCTCTGAATATATACAATAACGGTCAAAAGTTTCGACACACCTTCTAATTTAATGTTTTTTCTTTATTTGTATTAATTAAAAGACACTTCATGTCAAAGTAATGATGGATGTTGTTTATCTTTATTTAATCAAGCTCTTCTTGACAATATTGATTACTACAGTTGTGAAATAGGGCTATTTACTGTATTGTTATTTACTATTTGATCTCAAACACAAATTTGAAGAAGGCAAGAAATTGTACTAATTAACTTTTGACGAGGCACACCTGTTAATTGAAAAGCATTCCAGGTGACTACCTCATGAAGCTGGTTAAGAGAATGCCAATAGTGTGCAAAGTGTCATCAAGGTAAACACTGGCTACTGTGAAGAATCTAAAATATGAAACATATTTTGTTTTTTAACACTTTTGTTTGTTTACCACATACTTCCATATATATTATTTCAGTTGTGATGTCTTCAGTATTGTTCTACAATACAGAAATTAGTCAAAATACAGAAAAACCTATGAATGAGTAGGGGTGTCCAAACTTTTGATTGTACTGTATACAATATTGTATACAAGATTTAAATAGTCAAAGGTGCTTAAATTCCAAATCGAGTTCTGCTTGGAATCCTTTCTAATAAGGGAATTTTTCAGAAAAAAAAGATAGTCTAGAAGCCTTAAGGCTCTTTGTATGAACCCTTAAATGTTCGACATAATACCCTACAACATTTTATGTTACAACAGAAAGAACGCTAAGTGAATTGTAGAGTTTGGGACAAACCATCATATTCCTCGCTATCATGTGGCGCCCCCTGTCGGTCACTTCAAAAACAACGGAAATGATGGACATTTCCGGTCTTAAAATATTAACTGAAATAAACTGAAATGTAATTAACGTTGTAAACGTCAGCTACCAAATTGAATTTAGAAATTCAATTTAGAAGTGAATTTATTAAATCACCAAACGTTATTTATACTTCATAATTATTAACTTTGAGAGTACAATTATTCATCTCCTTACGGGACCCAGATAATGTATAAAACCTGTTGAGCTCCATGTTTGAGTAGATATCACCTGAAACACAGTGAATCCCCAAACAATTGGCCTACTTTCCCATTTTGATTCTGTGATCAAACGTTTTTACAAAGAACAAATTATTCATCGAGAAAAGAAGGAAGCCAAATTTTGGAAAGAAAAACAAAAACGGGCATAGATGAAAAATATACTGATGTGTATGCATATAGGGCGGCACGGTGGTGTAGTGGTTAGCACTGTTGCCTCACAGCAAGAAGGTTCAGGGTTCGAGCCCAGTGGCTGGTGAGGGCCCTTCTATGTGGAGTTTGCATGTTCTCTCCATGTCCGCGTGGGTTTCCTCTGGGTGCTCCGGTTTCCCCCACAGTCCAAAGACATGCAGGTTAGGTTAATTGGTGGCTCTAAATTGACCGTAAGTGTGAATGGTTGTTTATCTCTATGTGTCAACCCTGCGATAACCTGGCGACTTGTCCAGGGTGTACCCCGCCTCTCGCCCATAGCCAGTTATGATAGGCTCCAGCTTGCTTATGACCCTGTAGGACAGGATAAGCAGCTACAGATAATGGATGGGTGTATGCATATATGTTTTGACTTTATTTCATCCAGTGACAGAGAAACACATTAACAAAATCAGATCTAGATATGTTCCAGTTGCAAGTATGATTATGATATTTATTAATCAAAATGACAAAGTTCAGGTCGCAGGTGACCTGTAGAACAGGATAAACGGCTACAGATAATGGATGGATGGATGACAAAGTTTGCAACAGACCAAGACAGACTAGATGGCCAAAAGTATGTGACCACCACACCCATTAACATGGAGTTGGTGCTCCTGTTATTGCTGTAACAGCCTCCATTCTTCTGGGAAGGCTTTCCAATAGATTCTGGAGCGTGACTGTGGGGATTTGTGCTCATTCAGCAACAAGAGCATTTTTGAAGTCAGGCACTGATGTCAAGTGAGAAGGCCTGGCGCACAGTTTCCAACCGATCTCAAAGGTGTTCAGTGGGGTTGAGATCAGAGCTTGGGTAACTCGGGTTCTTCCACACCAACCTTGGCAAATCATGCCTTTGTTCAAAGAGACACTGTTATGATGAAACAGAATTGAGATCCTTAATTCCAGTGAAGAGAAATCTTAATGCCACAGCATACATACACATTATAGACAATTATGTGCTTACAACTTTGTGGCGTCAGTTTGAGGAGGAATCAAGTGTCCACAAACTTTCAGCCATATGGTGTATAGTAGTGATTTTTAAAGATACCCAATTGTACTAAACCTCTTCACAACTCAGTGTGGGAATAAATGATGTCTTATTTCTAGGACAGGAGGAAAAAAACCACACAATCCCCTTTTAATTCTTATATACACTCACCATCCACTTTATAAGGAACACCTGTACATTCATGCAGTTATCCGATCAGCCAATCATGTGGCAGCAGCACAATGTAAAAAAAAAATAAAATAAATCATGCAGTTACATGTCAAGAGCTTCAGTTAATATTTACGTCAAACATCAGAAGGAGGAAAAAGTGTGATTTCTGTGATTTTGATTGTGGCATGAGTGTCAGTAAAAGAGGGGGTGGTTTGAATATTTCAGAAATTCCTGATCCCCTGGGAATTTCACATACAACAGTCTCTAGAGTTTACACAGAATGGTGTGGGGAAAAAATTGAGTGAGTGACAGTTCTGTGAATGGAAACACCTTGTTGCTAAGAGAGGTCAGAGGAAAATGGCCAGATTGGTTTGAGCTGCCAGGAAGGATATTGCAACTCATATAATCACTCTTTACAATTGTGGTGAGCAGAAAAGCATCTCAGAATGCACAAAATATCAAACCTTGAGGTGGATGGGCTGAAACAGCAGAAGACCACTATTCCTCTCAGCCAAAAACAGGAATCTGAGGCTATCATGGGCACACCAAAACTGCACAGTTGAAGGTTAGAGAGAGAGAGAGAGAGAGAGAGAGAGAGAGAGAGAGACATCTGGCCTTTGTACAATCTTCACCTGTCTATTTTCATGAGTCTGTGCCCATGATAGCCTCAGATTCCTGTTCTTGGCTGACAGGAGTGGAACCTGACGGGGACTTTTGCTGCTGTATCTCATCCACCTCAAGGTTCGATGTGTTGCGTGTTCTGAGATGCTTTTCTTCTCATCATGGTTGTAAAGAATGATGATTTGAGTTATTATAGACTTCCTGTCAGCGCACATTGGTCATCTCCATCTTTTTATACGCCTCAGAACCTTGGACACTGACAGCAGAGCTCCAAAGAAGAATCCAGTCAGTTGAGATGAGATGCTACAGAACCATCCTTCTCACCTCCTACCTGGACCATGTCACCAACGAAGAAGTCTGCAACACCATCTCACAGAACATCGGCAGACATGAAGATGATCTCACCACAGTTAAAAAGAGAAAACTCAGACAGTACGGACATGTAACCAGATCCAGCAACAGCCTTTCCAAAGTCATCCTACAAGGCACGGTCCAGGGCCGCAGAAGAAGAGGCAGACAGAGAAAAAAATGGGCTGGCAACGTCACAGAGTGGACCCAAAGAAGCTTTGCGGAGACCCAGAGAATGGCACATGATCATGAGAGATGGAGAGAGCTGGTGTGTTTATCAGTACGACCACACCCAGTCATGGGACCGGTAACGGTAACGTGCATTGTAGTACAAAGATCATTGTTGAACGGTAGAACAAGCAGCACAATAAACACTCTCTCTCCTAGTTAAGATTCTCTTAGCGTTAAGAGGCTTTTGGGAAACCCGCCACTGTTCGTTCTCTTCTGATCTCTCTCATCAACGAGGTGTTTCAGCCTGCAGATTCTCACAGGGTGTTTTTGCACCATTCTAAGTAAACTCCATCCATTATCTGTAGCTGCTTATCCTGTTCTACAGGGTCGCAGGCATGCTGGATCCTATCCCAGCTGACTATGGGCGAGAGGCGGGGTACACCCTGGACAAGTTGCCAGGTTATCGCAGGGCTGACACACAACCATTCACACTTACGGTCAATTTAAGAGCCACCAATTAACCTAAACCACATGTCTTTGGACTGTGGGAGAAACCAGAGCACCCGGAGGAAACCCACACAGACACAGGGAGAACGTACAAACTCCACACAGAATGGCCCTCATCGGCCGCTGGGCTTGAACCCAGAACCTTCTTGCTGTGAGGCGACAGTGCTAACCACTACACCACCATGCCACCCTATCTAAGTAAACTCTAGAGACTGTTATGGATGAAGTTCCCTGATCAGCAGTTTATGAAATATTCAAAACAGCCCATCTGGAACAAGCATCCTTGCCCTTTATCAAAGCCACAGAGACACACTTTTTCTTCATTCTGATGTTTGATATCAACATTAACTAAAGCTCTTGACTTGTATCTACATGATCCCCCCCCCCCATTACACTGCTGCCACATGATTGGCTGATTAGATTACTGCATGAATGTGAAGTTCCTAATAAAGTGGACAGTTAGAGGATGCGTGTCTAACTACACTGTCAGAAACAGGGGCACAGTAGGAGTCCATTTCTGTCCCCCAAGGTACAATCTACACTAATGCACCCCCTTGGGCTCCTTATTGGACTTCAAGGGAACTATTGGCCCTTTTCCACTACCCTTTTTCAGCTCACTTCAGCTCGCTTCAGCTCACTTCAGCCCGATACGGCTCGCGTTTCGACTACCAAAAACCAGCACGACTCAGCTCGCTTCAGCCCTGCTTAGCCCCTAAAACTCGCACCGTTTTGGAGTGGGGCTGAAGCGAGCCAAACCATGCCGACTGAGGCTGGGGGCGTGAGCAGACACTCCCCTGTGCACTGATTGGTGAGGAGGCGTGTCCTCACATGCCCACACACGCCCCGCGAGCACGCTGGGATCTGTAAACACCGCAAACCCGGAAGAAGAAGAATTACGAATTACGAGAATTTCTGAAGCCTTATGCGCCTCGCCTCATCTATACGCTCTTGCCAGTATCTGTTGGCGTTGTCGGTGACAACAAGCCACAGCACCAAGACCAGCAACACTAACGACACCATGTCCTCCATGTTTATTGTTTACTATTCGGGTCGTGAGACTACTGCTTAAAAGATCACTGAATCAGTGACATACAGAGCATCGTGGACGAGTTCGCGGAGCGCAAGGCTCGTCGTATGCCCTTCAAATAATGCGCGCAGTAGGCTACTGATGTTTTATTATGAGCCATGTACAGTATGTCGCCTAATGTTTTTTTGTTTCTGAGTTACATGTTCGTTTGAAGGACTTAATGTACAAAATAACATAGTTGCACCCCGTAGTGTTGAAATTGGTAAACACAGTGCATTCAGTGAGGTTTGCACCGCCCTCCTTTTATTTCTGACTCTTCCTGTCACCGTTGCAACCTCTGAGCGCTCATTCGTATGCCCTTCAAATAATGTGCGCAGTATAGGCTATTGATGTTTTATTATGAGCCATGTACAGTATCCTAATGTTTTTTGTTTCTGAGTTACATGTTCGTTTGAAGGACTTGATGTACTAAATAACATAGTTGCACCCGGTAGTGTTGAAATTGGTAAACACCGCAGTTGCGGACATTTTGTAGCCTAAAATGATGTTATGATAAGCTTTAATAAAGGGCCCGGTCATTTGCCCCGCCCCCGGCCCGGCTCTGACTTGTTCCGCCACTGTCACTGATGTCACTGTTTGCGCTGCTTAACGACATCACGTGACGTCCACCCACTTTCGCTAACTCCACCCAATGTGTCCGCCCACTTCCAGCCAGCACGGTTCAGCGCGGTTGTAGTCGAAATGCAACTCCAACAGCCCCGCTCAGCTCGACTCAGCTCGACTCAGCACGGCACGGCTCAGCCGCGTTTGTAGTGGAAAAGCGGCAAAAGTGTACCTTTTTAGGGTCAAAAAGGTACATATCGTTCGCCTAATAGCATAATTGCCTAAGTCATATTTGAATGTTTTCGGAAAACAAGAAAAAACACAATTTTTAGCAAGCACATTGGTATTTTTTTTATTGATTTTGTAACAGTAAGTTCAACAAGATGTGTGAACAAGTTTGCAAAAAAAAAAAGACATCATCGATTGCATAACAAATAAAAGTGACTTAGGCATTTCTCTTACATATAAATACAAACATAACATAGAAAAGTAGTTTTACTTTCCTAAACATAACCAAGTTGTTTTACTTGTTTAACCTTAACCAAAGTCCTACTCAGGTGCTGTGTGAACTCGGCTTCACACTGTCTATTGATGAGGGAGGTTGTCATAGTACTGGTGGACCACTCTTGGTAGTACTGGTTTCATTGCCTGCAAGGTCATTGAATTTCCTGAGAGTAATTGGCAATTGGGCAGGAAAGAGTGGGACCCAGTGGAGCGGTTCTTCGGGGATGCTGAGTCGCTGAGGTAGGTCCTCCCAGTCAGACTCAAAATCCAACTTGTGCCGGATTCGACCATCTGCCAAGTACTGGAGCCCGAAGGTCATGGACTGTGGGGTTGCCAACTTTTCTGCCTGGTCGAATGTTGGTGACATAGGCCCCAGATAACTTCATGAAGTCATTGTGGTATAGCTGGGTCACCTTGTATGGGGATGGATGCAAACACGCAGTCTCAAAGATGACAATGTAATCACGTGGAGTGTGAATATCTTTGATGGTACGCCGTTCAATGAGGCTATGCATGGAGTCACACTCCATTTGTGCGTCAAAAATGCCTAAGTCAAAGAGATGACTAAGGCAGATAGTGATTTTGGACTCTAAAATGCGTTCTGATAGGCTGAGGACATAGGCAACTAGAAAAGCACTCGGAAAGCGCAGACCTCCGCCAAGAATCCTTTAAAAAATTCCGGGATCCAGACAGTGATCCGGATCACCGCCAAAATTTAATGGATTGTTACTTGTGCCCAGTCACACCTCTGGAAAAAAATTCAGAGCAATCCGTTCATAACTTTTTCCGTAATGTTGCTAACAGACAAACCAACAAACCAACGCTACCAAAAACATAACCTCCTTGGTGGAGGTAATAAGGCAGGGTGATGCAGCAGTGGTAGGAGAGTAAAGTTAGGCAGATATCACAATTTAGCCAAAAAATGACTTGGGCAATTATGCTGTTAGGCTAACGATATGTGTTCCTAATCAGTATATAAAGGGGACTGTAAGGGCCAGTTAAGCAATAATAATTTAAGTTAAAAACAGTTAAAAATGAATGATGATAATTTAAGAACATAGAAAAGAGTTTAGAACATAGAAAAGAGTTCCATGTTCTAAATCTTATGATGTTACATCACTGACTGGGGATACCTTAGGTGGTGTTTACATTAGACTGTATCCGTATCGTTTTCGTTGTGGATGCACTGTCCGTGCACATTAAAACGCCGGGAAACGACTCCATAGGCGGAACAATTTGAATCCGCCAGGGCCCACGTATTCAACCCAGTATATATCTGATCCGGTGCTGTGTAAACATTGAGGAACAAGGATACGCAGTGCTGAGCTCTAGTTGACGTCGTCATTGGACAACGTCACTGTGACATCCACCTTCCTGATTCGCTGGCGTTGGTCATGCCACGTTGGTCATGCAACGCGACTGCTGAAAAACGGCGCGGACTTCACTTCCTGCTATTTGTGTGTGTACGCAAATCGTTTTAAAAACGTTAATCTGATGATCCGCAATAATGTAAACAGGGCCATAGTTTCGAGTCAGAACACGGTGGAAGCAACACAGTCTTTTGACCATGCGCCAGACTTTGTGATTTACCTTGTTCTCATCTCTCATCTCATTATCTCTAGCCGCTTTATCCTGTTCTACAGGGTCGCAGGCAAGCTGGAGCCTATCCCAGCTGACTACGGGCGAAGGGCGGGGTACACCCTGGACAAGTCGCCAGGTCATCACAGGGCTGACACATAGACACAGACAACCATTCACACTCACATTCACACCTACGGTCAATTTAGAGTCACCAGTTAACCTAACCTGCATGTCTTTGGACTGTGGGGGAAACCGGAGCACCCGGAGGAAACCCATGTGGACACGGGGAGAACATGCAAACTCCACACAGAAAGGCCCTCGCCGGCCACGGGGCTCGAACCCAGGACCTTCTTGCTGTGAGGCGACAGCGCTAACCACTACACCACCGTGCCGCCCCGATTTACCTTGTTGTTTTTAAGTAAACATTTTAGAAAGACAAGGGAAGTTGTCATGTCTCGTCGCTCGCGTGGAATTTCTAGAGTCAGTTTTCGACTGACTCTAGAAATGGTACAGGAAGAGCTAACGGAGTGCCATTACAGGGACAAATAAGTACCTTAGTGAGTACTGGCCCAGTCACAAGCTGTTGTATTCCTAAAGGTGTATCTACCTGTGTCAATAGATACTGTAGATAGATCAGCTTTTTGGTAAAGTGTCTCTTCAACCATCGGAAATGGGTTTAATTTAAAAAAAGGGAGATTAGTTTCACAAACAAGCATACTCTATCTTTAACATGTCTACTCTGCCTTATTTTGCTGTAATGCAATTAATCAGTGAGAGCAGTTTCCCCCCAAACCAGCTCTTGATTTTAAATCAGGCGCGCGAGGTCTACCTCAAGCTCACTTGCTGCTGCTATACAAGTGTTTTTAGCGTTTAAGAGGTTTAAAAACTTTTTTTATAGCTATAAAAATAAAATAGTTTGATTAGTAATCCGTGAATATCAACACGGACGCACATGAGGTAAGTTTTTGAGTTGTTTCCTAAGCGTCTGTTCCAGGAGTCCGCTTTAAGTCACGTTAGCCTGCAGCTAACGAGTTATTCAGACACTCATTACAAACAGCACAGCAGAATCGCTCCGGGGGCTTTTGTCGCAATTAACCACCACTTTATTTAGTCAGTCGACTGTATTTTTTCAGTAACTATTAATTCACCGGTATCGTTCGTGATTCGCCGCTCCTTTGTGAGAAATGTCTGACTCGGTAACTACCGTCACGTCGCCTGAGCTGCGCGCGAGCCTGCAGGTGTCCAGTCTGACGCTGCTGGTGCTCGCGCTCGTTCCCTGCGTCATCCTGTTGCTGCTGTTAAACTGTCTGTTGCTGGGATACAAACTGCTTGTGTGCACGAGGAGAAAGCGCGCGCGCTACGGTTCTCAGAACGTGCTCCTGCATTCCTCACCGCAGCGAACCCGTCAGAGACTCGCCCGCTTCACCAGCGACCCGGGATGGAAAACGAAATACGTGTCCGTTTCAGAGCCGATGTTGGCGCCACCAATCACGTCGTCCCTGACGTCATCTGCAGAGAGGAGGGCCGCGTGCGGTCAGCGCTGCAGGTCAGAGGCTCTCACGCGACCGGAAGCGGCTACCTGTGCTGGCTCAGGATCGCCGCGGCCGCGCGTGCCAAACATGCCGCTGAGCGCGTACGGCTCGCGCGCTTGGCGAAGGAGTGCTCCGGTACTTTTACAGTCCAGTGAGTCGGAAACGGAGCGCGAGAATGTCGCGCCACCGAATTCTCCAGAGCAGCTCGTGACTCCGAGCACGGTAAGAGTCCTGACCACCGGGACTGTTCAACTCCACACCTTGAGCTGGATTAGCTATATGATATACATACAGCAGTGTTTACCAACCTTTCTTGAGCCACGGCCAAGGGCGTAAAAACGGTGTTGATATTGGTGGGGACATAATTTGGCCAAGCGCGCCATGGTTGTCGCACGAAATGTGGCCTACACTGTACAAATGATTGGTTGTCTATTCCTTTGTGTTATTTTGATTTTTAGCACCAGGTACACTTAGTCTTAGACTGAGGCTAACATCTGCATGTATACGGGCAATACATTTATCACACAGAGAAAGTGGACATTGAAGTTGCTGTGAATTTCGCTGTAGTGGATGACCTACCCAAAATACAACAACACAATCAATCAAAATTATGTGCTGCTGCTTCATTTTCACACAACTTTTACTATTTTCACACATTTGAAACATCATGTGCTTCCTTTTTACTCTAGTAGCTCATGCTGGTTATGTATGCACTTTTATGTCCAGAGCTAAACTCTTCAGAAATCAACTAATTGAAGGTCACTGATCAATGTTTGCTTGGTAACACATTTGCCACTGACGGTGAAGAACTACCAATTACCACCGCTGTATCTCCGGAACCGTTCGGCCTAGAAGCAGACGCGCAGCTTGTGAACAGGCAAGGCAAGCAACTGCTTGGGGCCCCCTGGCCCAGGGGCCCCCTGAGAGTCGGGGCCCAAGGGCTTATTTATTTTGATGAACACTGGTCAGAAGGCGGGCGGCACGGTGGTGTAGTGGTTAGCACTGTCGCCTCACAGCAAGAAGGTCCGGGTTTGAGCCCCGTGGCCGGCGAGGGCCTTTCTGTGTGGAGTTTGCATGTTCTCCCCGTGTCCGCGTGGGTTTCCTCCGGGTGCTCCGGTTTCCCCCACAGTCCAAAGACATGCAGGTTAGGTTAACTGGTGACTCTAAATTGACCGTAGGTGTGAATGGTTGTCTATTGGCCCTTTTCCACTACCCTTTTTCAGCTCGCTTCAGCTCACTTCAGCCCGACACGGCTCGCGTTTCGACTACCAAAAACCAGCACAACTCGGCTCGCTTCAGCCCTGCTTAGCCCCTAAAACTCGCACCGTTTTGGAGTGGGGCTGAAGCGAGCCAAACCGTGCCGAGTGAGGCTGGGGGCGTGAGCAGACACTCCCCTGTGCACTGATTGGTGAGGAGGAGTGTCCTCACATGCTCACACACGCCCCGCGAGCGCGCTGGGATCTGTAAACACCGCAAACCCGGAAGAAGAAGAATTACGAGAATTTCTGAAGCCTTATGCGCCTCGCCTCATCTATACGCTCTTGCCAGTATCTGTTTGCGTTGTCGGTGACAACAAGCCACAGCACCAAGACCAGCAACACTAACGACTCCATGTCCTCCATGTTTATTGTTTACTATCCGGGTCGTGAGACTACCGCTTAAAAGATCACTGGTGTCACTGTTTGCGCTGCTTAACGACATCACATGACGTCCACCCACTTTCGCTAACTCCACCCAATGTGTCCACCCACTTCCAGCCAGCACGGTTCAGCGCGGTTGTAGTCGAAATGCAACTCCAACAGCCCTGCTCAGCTCGACTCAGCACCGCACGGCTCAGCCCGACTCAGCCGCGTTTGTAGTGGAAAAGCGGCATATGTGTCAGCCCTGTGATGACCTGGCGACTTGTCCAGGGTGTACCCCGCCTTTCGCCCGTAGTCAGCTGGGATAGGCTCCAGCTTGCCTGCGACCCTGTAGAACAGGATAAAGCGGCTACAGATAATGAGATGAGATATTGGTGATGAACACTGGTCAGAAGGGCCCCCTGGAAATTTTTGCTTGGGGCCACAACAGACTCTAGAATCGCCTCTGCCTAGAAGGTCATGTGACCATTCAAAATGTCCGGAATTGCCACATTATGGGGGGTCGGTAATACATTATTATGTCCTAAAACCAATGGTTTTCAATATATTTGCAATAAACTAATTTCTGCATCATACACTACAGTCCTGACCTTTTTTATATTACTTATGTACGTTATCCATATTTGTCAGTTTAGTTATGTGGATTTCGACACTTTTTGCCCTTACTACAACCACAAAACACCACACATTTTAAGTTCTTTGCTCTGCAAGTGCATTTCTTGGTACTCATACATGACGTTGGGCATTTGCATGGAGGCGGTAGGTCATCTGGTCTGCATGGTACAGGCAGTATCACAGGAGTTATGCCGAAGTCTGTTGTTTTATATCCAAACTTGAGCGGATCTAGTTTAATCATTAGAGGATTTGGAGCTTCTAACCACAATCTGCACTGCAGATATGCTCGTTTTATGTGTTCTTGTAGTGTGGAGGAACAGCACACAAGCTGGTTAAAGTCAAGTTCTTTCCTAGAATTGTGGTACTGCTCCCATCGATACTCATCAAATGTTGAACAGTCGGTTTTCTTTAATCCAGTTACAAGGAATTTTTCAGCATTACTTATCATCTTCGGTGACAATTCCTCTGCACCAAACCCTTCCAATAGAGAGAGATCCATTGAAGCTTTCAGGCCAGCCAGCTTTGAACCCAACTTGCTGCTACTGTCGCACCCACTTAATGCGTGAATTGCTGGTAGACACGACACCAAATTGCTGTTCAGTTGATCAACTAACAGGTGAACAGGCAGTCTTCTTGTTCTTCCTGTTGCCAAGCTTTACATAGAGTTTTTGTAGTTCCCATGTTTTCTTGAAATGGAAGATGAGGTTTACGAAAACGTCTGTGTCAGGTGAGTCAACTAAGATCGATTGAAAACCATGTTTTACACCACCATTGATATGGAACATGATTCTGTCATCAGCCTCTTCTTGGTTGCTTGAGAGCTTTGTGATTGTTGTTTCTTTGCCCGCAAACAGTTTTCTACATTTGCCACCATATACTCCACCGAAGATGATTTCCTTATCTGACACAATATTTTGTAGCATCCACTTGAAGTACTCTTGGAACCTCACTTTGTTCAACATTGAGCTCCAGAACATGTCTAGATCAACAGGTACCTTCTGATTGTCAGACCTAATGGTGATAGTGATTTGTTCGGAACTTCTCTCTGCACGTTCCATTTGCTTGATCGATGATTTTTGATAAACATCAAAAATAATATCTATTCTTGTTGACTCCACTGCGGTAGCAAGAATGATTTTGGATAAAGTCTCAGCCAATTGCCCAAATGTTTCAATGTCCTTTTTTTTTATTGGTAGTCTATGTACGAGTGCCTTGAAATCAACTGTTATCATTTGAGCATCACATTTTACATTCCTTTTGTCTTGTGGAAGTTGGTTGACCAGCTCTCTTGATAGGGACGCTTTATCAGGCTTCTTCAATTGTATTCCATCTTTACCTCCAGTGGTGAGGAACTGTTCCTCCACACTACAAGAACACATAAAACGAGCATATCTGCAGTGCAGATTGTGGTTAGAAGCTCCAAATCCTCTAATGATTAAACTAGATCCGCTCAAGTTTGGATATAAAACAACAGACTTCGGCATAACTCCTGTGATACTGCCTGTACCATGCAGACCAGATGACCTACCGCCTCCATGCAAATGCCCAACGTCATGTATGAGTACCAAGAAATGCACTTGCAGAGCAAAGAACTTAAAATGTGTGGTGTTTTATGGTTGTAGTAAGGGCAAAAAGTGTCGAAATCCACATAACTAAACTGACAAATATGGATAATGTACATAAGTAATATAAAAAAGGTCAGGACTGTAGTGTATGATGCAGAAATGAGTTTATTGCAAATATATTGAAAACCATTGGTTTTAGGACATAATAATGTATTACCGACCCTCCATAATGTGGCAATTCCGGACATTTTGAATGGTCACATGACCTTCTAGGCCGAATGGTTCCGGAGATACAGCGGTGGTAATTGGTAGTTCTTCGCTAAAAAGGGGGCGTGGCCATTTCGCCAATTTCGCCGTCAGTGGCAAATGTGTTACCAAGCAAACATTGATCAGTGACCTTCAATTAGTTGATTTCTGAAGAGTTTAGGTCTGGACATAAAAGTGCATACATAACCAGCATGAGCTACTCTAGTATTTGAGTTACTGCAATTTCAGAATCTGGAAGTAATGTAGGTATGGGTGGTAGAAGTGTGAAGAGTTTTGGTAGTTGTAGTGCATTTTGCAAAAATGTTTATTCATTAAGTTGAAAGGGTTAAGTGACAATTGTTTCACATTTTTACATTTTCACATTTTATTGCAGAGGTTACATACATACGCATATACACATGTAGTCTGGTTAACACCAGACCATATCACAAGTGAAATATGGTCTGGAATCTGCCTACTGAATTTCTCGTAGGGGAGGTGTGGTCTACGATTGTCAACAGCCGTTTATTGGACGTTGCGAATGTCTATCATTTGGCGTATACGTAGCCCATGGCCAATCATGGCAGTTGTACCCGGTGACGTAGTTAGAGCGACGAAGAGGCGAAGAAAGACTGTAACGCCAAACGCTGTTCTTTTTTTAAAACAAACTTTCGCTCTAAACTATTCAGAACAGTGTCTAAAGCTTGATCGAAAGTTTAGTTCGTATCGCTCGCCGCCATGTTAAATGTGATCCGTAAACAGTCCCAAATAAACTACAAGCTTCCGTTTGTCGAGTAGTACGCGTCACCGTCTTTCCACCCCTCCCCACTCTCTGATTGGCTCCCTAACTCAGGCGAGCCTTTAGATCATAGTTTCCATGCTGTCTTTTCAGATCGGAACGATTGTGCAAAGCAGCATGGGATTTCCCAGGCTAATACACATGCATATATACATATGCATATACATGCAAACAATGAGCAAGAAAAAAGTAAATATAAGTAAACATTTAGCATTACCTACAAGCATTTACTTGTGTGTGTGTGTGTGTGTGTGTGTGTGTGTGTGTGTGTGAGAGAGATTGCAAACAGAAACTCCTTGCTGTTACAGTAAATATAAGTAAACATTTAACATTGTTTTGAATAGCTTACCATTGACTGGGTAAAATAATGTCTTATGTCCTCCCTACGTTTTCTTTTATTGCCCGACATCACTGCCTGTGTGCTGTTTTGCTGTAGCAGCGAGCTGGATGCTGATTTTACTGCTTGCTACTGCTTACAGCCAATGACAACAAAAAACCATAGCAACGTCAAGGCAACGGGAGGTGGGCCAATCAAAGCTTCATAAAGCTTTTTACCTGTCCCCACCAATAGTCAGCCGTCTTTGAGAGGTCTGTTCACAACTGAAAATCAGCTGGAAGCGATACCGCGTTTGGTGTTTTTATTCAGCGTTTCCTGCATCGCGGCTTCTCCGTTCAAAAATGGTATGGACATTTTAAACTCAGCTGAATATTGGTATGGACACGTCCATACCGTCCATACGCATTTTTACGCCCATGGCCACGGCACATGTTTTACATTTGAAAAATCCCACGGCACACCACCAAACAAAAATATCACAAAAATGTGTGTGTATAGCCAAAGCCGGGGGGTGTCTGGGAGGGATACCCCCCCAGGAAAATTTTGAAAAATAAGGCCTTACAAGCCACTTTTCTGTGGAATCAATTTTGTGCCAAAATGTTCATACAATACTTTTGAAATATCAAACAAAAACGACAAATCAAAATACAAAAAAAAGTCAATTTTTTTAGACTGGCAAACAAATTATTCGTGTAATCGTGCAAAATATCAGTCTATTACTCTTCAGAAACCTTTTATTTTTGTTCCGCGTCTTTCTCAGTTTTGTTTGACGTAATTTATTTTGGTTGCGATTCCAGCTTTCTCGTTTGCGCTCCCTGACTTTTTGCTTGCAGTTTTGGCACAAACTTCAAGTGTGGGTGGGCTGTCCAGGAATGCATTCCCATTGGCTAACTTGTGTTTGACTGACAGCTATGCTCAGCGCTTCCCCCGGAGGCTGTTGCGGCCAGAGATCTTGCAGTCACATGACCGGAATGTAAACAGCCGTCATCTTGTCGGTAAAAAACACCGCTGAATACTGCTGCACTCGTGTACAATATGGATCAATTTCAACTGACAGACTACACGGCTCATTTTTCTGATGAACAGATAATTAGATATATGTCTAAAATAAACGACCTACAGATTAGTGACCCTTATGGCTTACCGGACGTAGTTTTCACGACCGTGTCAGTGGATATTGAACTGCCAGAGGTGGAATACCCAGACGTGTATAATTACCTCATTAACTTGCCCTCGCTGTTCAGTGGTGAAGCACTGCGTGCTTATAAATCTCTGGACAGTTATCTTTACAGAAATTCAGGATTTGTCAGCGACTCAGATGTGGCATCTTGTAAACAAGAAAATAACAATCCTCATTGGACGGGTAAGTCACTTAAGTATTACTAGGACTGATATATCTAGTATAGCACTGACCAGCCGATTTATAGAATAGAATAAGGTAATTCCAGCTGTAATTCCAAATCGTCCGTCTTGTTTACCATGGATCTGGCGTTGGAGAGGTAGAGGCTTGGCAGTGGAGATTTGAGTGGCTGTTTTCTGAGCTTAGTCAACAGGCCGGCTCTGCCTGCAGCCTCGCTTTTGCTTCCGCTCCCGACGCTGCCTCCTTCGCCTGCCAGACCCGATAACAATCCACAGAGACCCCGCTGGTCTCGCTATCTCGTCCGGAATGTTGTGCATGCGATGGAAATCGCTACAAACCGTCATTTTCTGCTGGAAACCAATGTCCAGTAAGTCCATACGGTTGTAGTGGATATTGAAGTCCGGTACAGATGAACAACACGCAAAAATACACACTAGGGCTGTGCGATGTCCCCTTAATTGGCATCGACGATGTTTACAGTGCAAACATCGTGATGGACGATCATATTGTGGGGGGGGATTTTAATACCACATTATTAAATATAGTATTATTATTATTATTATTATTATTATTATTAAAAGTATTAGATACTCATTTGAGGCTTTGGCACGTAAAGAAAAAAAAGCGCTAGGTGATGTGGAATATTTGGCCTTGATAACGGATATGTGGTCCAGCTGCAACATGATGCCCTATATGTCAGCTACCGTACATTATGTGGACCGAGAGTGGGCAATGCAGTCCAGTTGCCTGCAGACGAGTTTCATGCCAGAGACACATTCAGCGGACAATTTAGAAGACGCATTGCGCGAGACACTTGCCGAATGGAAAATAGAGGAGAAAAAGATCGCCTGCAACAACGGGGCGAATATTGTCACAGCCATCAGGCAATTGAAATGGCCGTGGTTAAGTTGTTTTGGGCACAATTTGAACCTGGCCATAACCAACTCGCTTGCGCAACAGAGGGCCAGTACAGACCGAGCGTTTGGAATTTGCCGAGCAGTCAACACTGCGTTTGCGCACAGCTGGCTTCGGAGAAATGAGCTGCGCAAAGCGCAGGTGGAAATGAACCTCCCCGAGCACTCACTGATCACGGTAAGATATTAATCTGCTCTAACAATGAAAGACTAGTATTCAAACTATGAGAAGAAACTACACTTAAGCTATTACTCATTGTTTATTTACACCATATCAATTGAAGATGCGTTTCGGCCTTTAGTGCGCACCTGAACGCGCTAATTTTTCCAATTTATTAGTGTTTGAATTATTGCAGCAGCTTTTAAAATCATGATTTAATATTGTTTTTTGTTTTTTTTACTGTCTTTACATTTATCAGAATCACCTTCATTCTTCCATTTGGTTTGACATTATAGCTTAGAGTGGACCATTTTGTGTCTGAAAGTAGGCCTATTTATCAGATTAAAGTTATTTGACTTCTGTCGAAGTCTGCGCTTCACTGCCGTTTGGGGTGCAATATTTCCCGACTGAAGTCGTTAATAGTGGCTATTTGTTTGAACAACATGACAAATTTTACATTAAAAGTATAGTGTAGGCTAAAAAATGAAGTCAAAATTTATTATTAGTAGCATACTGTATTTGTGTAACCACATGTTATGTTCACTAGCACGTCCCTGCACCATAGCCTACGTGAACAAGCGGTAATAGGATATTACTTTATAATGATTTATATAATTATGTATTAATAATTATATGTTATATAATATATTTATATATTAAACAAAACTAACTAACTAAACTAACAAAAAACTAACTTTTTAGGTTAAATAGGCCCAGATGATACCGTATATGCATGATTATGACAGGAGGGGGCGTGGTATCACGATGGTGGCTCTCCATCGTGATGGATGACCACCATCGTCGATGGACGATGGCATCGTCTATCGGCACAGCCCTAATACACACAAAAAACATAAACGTACACAGGTAGGGAGGGCTTGTAGCTGCAGCCGTTGTAGTAGAATTGTATATAGTAGGGTTTTCCAGAAGAAAAAGTAGAAGCAGAAGTAGAAGGCGGAAATATGGCATTTGACTGATAAGATGGCGTCTGTTACAATCTGGATCGGCTGTGACGTCACATGCAAGATCTCTATAAACATAGACGCCGCATTGAGCTGGTGGCCCCGTTGCTGGGATATGTCAGAGTGTCCGCCATATTGGATGTGGCAAATCTTCCCCGTAAACCAATGCAAGTAAATGGACTGAACTTCATAAAGCCCCTTTCTACAATAATATTTAACTCGATGCCTTTTATTCACCCATTAAGACACACGTATATATTTAGGGAAACAAACAGGCATCAAAACAACATATGTAACTTTTAATGTGATGGTTATAAATAGTGTGCGAAATACCCTGTACACTGCAAACTAGCGACAGATACGCGATAGATAGCTCAGGTAAGCTAATCAGTCAGCATACCGTAGCAAGCTACCAAAACCTGAGGCCACAATAACCAACCTACAAGACTGAATATGATAAATGATGGAAATAGTGGAAAAACTGGAAATAGTGAATGAAAATAAAAATTTACTGTTTTATTTATTGAGTCACCACACAGACCTACTCTCGTTGAATAAAGTGAGCTGAATGACCGCCAAACTGAGTTCGGCCAGGTTCTAACGTCATACCAAAACAAAATACATCACTGATTCCTTCACATTCAGAAAGGTTAAAAACATTCATCATACGTTCAAAAATGTTCATCATAGTGTGGCACTGTGTTATCTAATTCTCACTGCTTATAACTATACGCCTACCCGGTGGAGATGAGCTGGGAAACTGAAGACTGAAGGAACAGCTCCCTCTCTGATCCTGACTGTCTGACCTGTTCTGTCAAAATCCTCCGTTCTGAAGTGTTCACTGCAGAGCATAGATGACAGAGTAGCAGAAAACCCTTCCCGTCGCACAGCTGTCTCCCGCTGCTTTTTCATGGCTTTATTTTTGGGAAACCTACATAGTATGTGAAAAGTTAGCTAAGCAACTCACAACAATCAGCGTAGTTATGAAGGAAATACTTTGTTGTTTGGAGACAGGTTTCACCGAGCGGCTATTATGCGCGAGACTTCATATTGGCCACAAAGTCAGAAAAATCTGTTCGTAAAATTACGTTATAATGACCAAATACAATGAAAAGTATTTTTCCAGTCTCACCTGTGAAAGGTAATCCCATGTGATCTCGTTTGGACGGTAAACCTGTTGGTACAGTTAAACGCAGCACATGAATGAGGCATCTTTATTCTCGGCTACTGTCTAGACGCTATACCAGAGACGGTTGAAGAATCTCCACTTTGCCACATCCAATATGGCGGCGAGGATGACGTATGATTCTACGCAGAAGGCGGCGTCTATGTTTATATGTCTATGGTTGCGGCCATTTCCTACTCGGATTCTGGCGGACTGTTTGATGAGTGACCGATCCATTGACGGTAAACAAGGATCGAGTGGACTTCAGTGGCGACTATGATATTGAATTAATTCAACAAAGTGTAAGTACAGGACAAATGTGTTGTATGTGTTGCAGTAGTGCACATTATGCAGGTGTTTCGTGGCAAGTCAAATGATAGCCTTAGCTCCACTACCCAATATAATAGCTGTCTTGCTAACGTTAAACACACCTGCATAATGTGTACTACTGCAACACATTTGTCCTGTACTTACACTTTGTTGAATTAATTCAATATCATAGTCGCCACTGAAGTCCACTCGATCCTTGTTTACAGTCAATGGATACGGTCACACTCTTATAAATTTTTGCCAGCATTTTTCAGGAGAATAGCATTAATGGCGATAACGACAGTGTTCACAGTGAAAGCGAGTTTTACTACCCTGAGGAAGAAGAAATAAAAGAAAACATTTTAGGAGAAAGCTAAAAACCTGTAACTGGCTAACGCTGAGCAAAAACATGGCTGAATCCTGAAGGACTCAATTTTGTATAAATAGGGGACTACATAGGTGGCAAAATGTAGTTTTTTTTTGTTTGTTTGTTTGTTTTTTTCCTGCCACGGAAGTGCACTTGTATACCGAGGAGAAAGCAATTTGCATTACAGCCGTGACTGAGGATTCAAAATGGCGGCTCGGCTTGGTTTTCCCTTTCGGGTGCTTTCGTTTTCTGTTAGAATTTGGTAAAGAAAAAAATATTATTTACCAGCTTAAGGTCGGTCCGTATGGTGAAATACCGTGACCTTGGCCTTGAATACTGACCTCGGCCCAGAGGGCCTCGCTCAGTACTTTCAAGACCTCGGTCATGGTATTTCATGATACGGACCTCCCAGCTGGTAAATAACATATTTTTTTTTCGCGGTCCGGTTTCCATCAAATCCTGCACTCTGATTGGCTGGCAAGCGGGTCCGTATCCTACGATACAGACCCCAGTTACGGACCTCTGGTGACTCACTCGTTCACAACAACAAACAACATAGTAGCAATTTTTGTCAAAATTTATATTTTTTATAAGATTATCAAAAATCTTATAAATTTTTGCCAGCATTTCTCAGGAGAATAGCATTAATTTTACATCATGGATAGTGATAACGACAGTCTTCACAGCGAAAGGGAGTTTTACTACCCTGAGGAAGAAGAAATAAAAGAAAACATTTCAGGAGAAAGCTAAAAACCTGTAACTGTTGCTAACGCCGAGCAAAAACATGGCTGAATCCTGAATGACTCAATTTTGTATAAATAGGGGACTACATAGGCGGCAAAATGTAGTTTGTTTTTTTTTTCCTGCCATGGAAGTGCACTTGAGGAGGAAGCCATTTGCATTACAGCCGTGAATGAGGATTCAAAATGGCGTCTCGGTTTTCCCTTTCGGGCGCTCTCGTTTTCTGTTAGAATTTGGTAAAGAAAAAAAGATATTATTTACCGGCTTAAGGTCGGTCCATATGGTGAAATACCGTGACCTGGGCCTTAAATACTGACCTCGGTCACGGTATTTCACGATACGGACCTCCCAGCTGGTAAATAACACATTTATTTTTGTGATAAATACATTCATCAATACAAAGTACCTGCATCTTTCAGGGGTTTTTTAAGTCAAGGTTGAATACTTTCTTCTTTGCCGCTGCCTTTTATTGATCAAATTTGAGACTTTTAATTTGATTTCTTTCAGCGCGACTGCAATGCATGATGGGATATATTGCTTGGTTAGTGACCATCAGCTGTACACTACTTTTCATGATGCATTGTGGGATACTTTGAGTGCACTATATAGGGTGTAAATAATCCTCATTAAGGTTTTGGACAGCACTACAACATGGCGTCCTCATTATATAGTGCCCTATATAGTGAACAGAGGTGGACAGTAACGAAGTACATTTACTTGAGTACTGTACTTAAAGGAGATACGCAGAGCCTTTATTTTAAAATAAATTTGAGTGGATAGTATCTCGACCCTTGTATGCTGCATAAATGGGAATAAAAAATATATATTTTTGAGAGTTAAAATCGACCGCAAAGTTGGCATTCGAGCTGCCCCGCTGAGCCAGCCAGCCGAGTGCGTGACGTCACAGCGGTAACCGGTTTTAAGGCCGAGACCATTTACAGCTATAGACCAAACTCATATAAATCAAAAAATGTATGGTGAAAGTAAGAAATACCGTTACCAACTTGCTCAACTAAGACTGATTTGACTTCATTGATTGTGGGTTGACTCTCATTTAAACAGGATAGGCGTTATAACTTATGCAACTTACATGTACATGCATGCATTTTCACTGATAAAACGTAAAAGGCTAATTAAATAATCAGATGAACTGAGACCATCACATTCTGAAGCAAATTAAATCATCTTATACCGGTAACTTAAATACACAATACAAGTTACAGGTATTAATCTCAATGCAGGTGAATAACGTGGTGTGTGTGTGGTTATTTTTTTTGGGGGGGGGTTAAATCCAAATGAGAGTCGGAGCTTACCTGTCTGTGTTCTCGCTTCTTGAAGGCTGATCTTCTGGCCAATTGTTTTTGAAACAATCTGACTTCCAGTTCTCCGTTCGCTCACTTCTTCCACATAAGGGCAAGATGGCAGCAATATCCAGTTTAGAAATCAGACGGCTGCTCCACTCATTCACTTTTCTTCATACTGTGTATTCCGCCATTACTGCTCGGCTCAGGCAATTGCTAAAACACGGGATGGAACAGGACGTCACCGGTTTTAGCAACAACCATGGGGCGGTCACTGCCCGAGCGATATGTCCCGTCCCGTTCCCTCGGCTCACTCTGGGAGGACTGGTGCAACTGAACTTGCTTTCCTTTAAAAAAAAAAACTTTCCTTTTCTTGTAGTTTTCTTTTCCTTTGAGGATACTGCACTCTCTTTCAATACAGGCTTATAGCCAACACTCCTCAAGAGATCAGAGGTCTCATATGAGTCTTCAGTAAAATGGGCAGAGCAGAGGAGAGACCATCTCGTAGGCGCCCACTGTGCCCGTGAACAACTTGCAAAAAGCATCCAAATCTTTGCAGTTTGAACATTCTTGGACCATGAATGCAATGTAAATCCAGCTTCTGTCATGTTGCTGCACCCGCCAGCAGCACATCTACGTGACATGGTGATAAATTAGCTCAAAATGGAGGATCGGAGTTGCAGTCAGCTCTGTGTTTTAGTATAGCGGAAATAGCGATGAGCCCGATAGCCTTCCTGCTGTGACGTTATGGACGTCAAGGTCATTCACTCAGACCGCTACCTGTATGAATCACTTTTTTTAATTGTAAAAATGACTATATTAGATTTATTGTTCACACTTAAATCTATTCCTGTGCCATTCTTGAGGTCTCAAGGCGTTTATAAACAAAAGTGAGGCCATGGTTCTGCGTATATGCTTTAAGTACACTTTTTGAGTATCTGTACTTTACTTGAGTTTATTTATTTATTTTTAAAACTTATGACTTTTTTTAGTATATTTGAGAGACACATATCGTACTTTTTACTCCACTCCATTTCTATCAAGGTCCTCGTTACTATGAAGGAGCTTTGAAAGTGGATGTTTTTTCTTTTCCTTTCTAAAACGTGATGGGCTCTCTCAGTGCCACCTGTGAAAAAACCGATCAGTAATCACTAGGGTCACATCATGTCCATCGACTGGATAAAATCAAGTTAAATGATTTCCCCACAGCATTATTTGAACATGATCAGTTGATGGCAGAATGGAAGAAGGCGGTTCTTCTGGGGAATGCATGCACCCATGGCCATACCCAGAACCCATGTTTCAGTTTTCTGTACGGATTAAAGATTTGTTTCGTTTGAAATGTTTGCTTTGTTTGCCTAAAATGAACCACATGACAGCCTACAAAAACTTGACGTCTAACCTGCGAAAGCATATTGAGGTATATGAACGTTTTTATTCCAAGAGAAAGCTTGCAAAGAAGTTGTCTGTGCTTTTAGAGCTAGCGATAATGTTGCAATAGCTATGCAGTCTGGTTAGTCAAATGACTATGGATTTACCCGCCAAGTTGCCACAGCCTTGTCCATGGCTAACGTTAACACACAGCTAGTTAACTTGGACACTGTTAGTTAGCATCTAAAAATGGAGTTCCGCTAACATCTCATTCTCATCTCATCTCATTATCTCTAGCCGCTTTGTCCTGTTCTACAGGGTCGCAGGCAAGCTGGAGCCTATCCCAGCTGACTATGGGCGAAAGGCGGGGTACACCCTGGACAAGTCGCCAGGTCATCACAGGGCTGACACATAGACACAGACAACCATTCACACTCACATTCACACCTACGGTCAATTTAGAGTCACCAGTTAACCTAACCTGCATGTCTTTGGACTGTGGGGGAAACCGGAGCACCCGGAGGAAACCCACGCGGACACGGGGAGAACATGCAAACTCCACACAGAAAGGCCCTCGCCGGCCACGGGGCTCGAACCCGGACCTTCTTGCTGTGAGGCGACAGCGCTAACCACTACACCACCGTGCTGCCTGAACTAGTTTTATCTCTAATAAATGTATTTATCCCTGATGAGCAAGCCTGAGGTGATGGTGGCAAGGAAAAACTCCTTGAGATGACATGAAGAAGCCTTGAGAGGAACCAGACTCAAAAAGGAACCCAACCTCATTTGGGTGATAACAGATGGCGTGATGAAATTTAACTTGCTTCTATAACTGTGTCCTATATAGTCAAAGTACAACTGTGTAACCAGGAAATTCATGATAGTTTGAGCATGAAGTCTATTTTGTTGACGTTATCAGCTGTTCATTGATGGAGACTTGAGTGCAGAACTGTTCATGACAACTGCAGTCCTAAAGTTATTATGGCACTTGTAGTCCAATTGCATCTTTCGACTGTCCGTATGGAGTCGTCCTCCACAAGGGCAACGTGATGAGACTCCAGCCAGACGTAGGGCATCAGGATGGATCAGTCAGACTATAGTAACTATAGTTACACCAGCATAAATACAGAAAGCCTTCACATGGTCAGATTTTGACATTTTTCTACTGCATGTTTTCCTGAAATAATTCTTCCATCTTTTTCTCACGTCTATGTGAGATTGCTGTGTATAGGTTGAGCTGATAAAATAGTGTTAAGGGCCTGGTCCAAGAGCCCAACAGTAGCAGCTTGGTGGTGCTGGGGCTCAGACCCCCGACCCTTCGATTACATGTTTTCCTGAACTGAAACACATTATATGGCTTGAAGTATGTGCATCTGACCATTACACCCAAACGTGAGTCTTCGTCAAAATGCTGTCACAAAGTTGTAAGCACACAATTGCCTAGAATGTATTTCTGTGCTGTAGCATTAGTACTTCACTCAAGTTAAGGGACCCAAACTTGTTTCACATGACAATGCCCCTGTGCACAAAGTGAGGTCCATAAAGTCATGGTGTGCTACTGGAGTGGAAGAACTCAAGTGGTGTGCAGAGAGCTCTGACCTCAGCCGCACTGAACACCTTTGGGATGAACTGGAACAATGACTGCATGCCAGGATTTCTATGCCTCAATGGCCACAAATTCCCAAAGCTAAGTTCCAAAATCTGCTGGAAAGCTTTCCCAGAAGATTGGAGGCTGTTATACCAGCAAAGGTGGGGGCCAACTAACCAAACGTGGGTTTTGCAGTGGAATGGGATGTTATGAGATGTACAACAAGCACGTGAGTGCGATTTGCCAGGCATCCACATTCATTTGGCTTTTTAGTGTATGCTCAGAGAGGACTGCACTGGAGTGAGAGCCATAAACGTACGGTATGACCACTTCCTTGTTTGGCTTTTGGAATTTGGGGGGTGGCACGCTGATTCCTCTTTATGCAGATCAGAATGACCCAGCACTCCATTCAAGCCAATGACGAGGTCTGTTTGTGACGTAAGGCAACACACCTACATACAAGACTGGAATTGTTTCACTTTTGCTCCCATAGAGATGAATTATGTTGCTCTATCTTGGTATATATTATTTTAAGATCTTTGGTATGCTTCTTGCATCAGAAATAACATCCCGCCATTTTAAAAGTCTGGTCAAACCCAGAGGTGGACAGAGTACCCAATTTAATTAATTGCTTAAGTCAGAGTACAGATCCCACTGGTCAAATGCTACTCCGATACAAGTGAAAGTTGTCCAGTCAAATTTGTACTCAAGTTAAAGTACTGAAGTACTTGCTTTTAAAAATACTTAAGTATTAAAAGTACATTTTCTGTCAATGCATTGTTGTATTATTGCCACAACGCTTACAAAACCTAACGCCGTTACCAAGGACAGAACTATGAATTCACAAAGTGAACGTATGCTGTGCCGTCATGGTGGTTTAATGTTAAGCTAGCTAGTCAGTAAAGCTCCACCTGACGTGCTAGCAAACTCTTTTCAAACTCGAAATCATATTGGATAGCTAACGTTACTAGAAAAGAGATTTCTACATTCTGTTTCTTTAGCAAGATGATGCTAAAACATATATTTCTGAAAGGACTTCAGATAAGTTCACGTTATTCATGTTAGTGCAACTCTGTTTTTACATGCTAACTAATAGTGTCCAAGTTAACTAGCTACGTGTTATCGTTAGCCGTGGACAAGGCGACAATAACTTTGCGGGCAAATCCATAGAAAGTCATTTGACTGACCAGACTGTGTCGCTATTGCAACGTTATTGCTAGCTCTAAAAGCACATAAAACTCCATTGCAAGCTTTCTCTTGGAATAAAATGTTTATATCCCTCAATATGCTTCCGCAGGTCAGACGGCGAGTTTTTGTAGGCCGTCATGTGGTTCATTTCCAGCAAACAAAGCAGACATTTAAAACGAAACGTATCTTTAATCCTTTCAGAAAACTGAGACATGGGTTCTAGGTATGGCCATGGGTGCATGCATTCCCCAGAAGAATCGCCTCCTTCCATTCTGCCATCAACTGATCGTGTTAAATAATGCTGCGGAGAAATCCTTGAACTTGATTTTATCCAGTCTATGGATGTGACGTGACCTTAGTGATTACTGATAGGCTGTTTTCAGTGTCACCTGTGAAAAAAAACAATCACACTTAAGAAAAGGGAAAAAAAACCATCCACTTTCAAAGCCGCCTCATAGTAACGAGGACCTTAACAGAAATGTAGTGGAGTAAAAAGTACGATATTTGTCTTTCAAATGTAGTGAAGTTAGTCATAAGTTTCCAAAAAAATTAATACTTAAGTAAAGTACAGATACTCAAAGCGTACTTAAGTGCAGGACTCAAGTAAATGTACTTCGTTACTGTCCACCTCTGGTCAAACCTGAACATGAAAAAGGCAAAAATTGCATTTTTTTAAATTTCGTTCCAGTTGCACGGAAAGATGCTACCTGGAAAAACAGAATTGGTGTTGAATTTTAAATATCTGATTTTACGGTGAGAAATAATTTCTCACTTCATCCACGTCACTTCAGAGTATTGACGTCAGAGTATATTATTCGTAGAAAACTCAATTTGATCAAAAACAATTTTTTGTTTTCCAGAATTCAGCTGTAGCCAGTTGTCGTCATCGAAGGGGGGTGCCAGGGCTCGAAATTAACGGTTGTCCGCTTGTCCGGGACAAGTAATCCTTTATGTCGGACAAGTTCATCGTCTCAGTTACTTGTCCGATCGGACAAGTGCCAAAATACGCCGATATTCGGGTTACATATCAAATTTATCAGTTTGTTCACATGATTTCCAAACCATCTCACTCGACATATTGTTTTGATGAATCGCCGGATGTTTCTCTTCGGAAAGAGTGATGTGCGCTTGCACAATATTCTGCTTGCGAAACCGGCCAATACCGCTTCGTGTATTTGAGCTGAAAAGTAAACGGTCGTTTACCAGACCCTCCAGGATTTCGCGATGTTGCGATCTGCAACATCAACGCAAATTCAACCAATCGCCGCGAATTCAGGGCGGTGTTGCAATTATATCCAATCACCGCAACTTTCCCGCAAATTTGACCAATCGTTGGCGGCATCTTGAGGTGACGTCGACAAACTACCTTCCGCCTTACTTCCATGTTTCCGTTCAAGAGAAGCAGCATGTGCGAGTCGGTGTTTATGTAGGCTTAAATTCTGTTACTGAAGGTGTGTTATGTTTTACAGTGAAGGACTGTGTGCACTTTACATTATTTTTTACTTAATACAAGAAATTAATGGATGCCAACATTTTTGCCAAAATGGTATTTTATTTTCCATTGTTTAGGCAGCTGCAGCATCATACTGTGAGATTCTGTTCAAATTGTTGTTGTTTTTTTCTATGAAGCCTGAGCCATTTATTTTATTAGTTTATAATTATTGTTTAATTTAGTCTTCAGGAGAGACTGCCTGCACACAGTACTAGTATTAATAGTTTTTTTTTTCTTACATGAAAGCTGAGGCATTTATATTATATTTGAAGGTAACTTCATGTTGTGCTGTGAGGTTCTATGCACTTTAACTTTTGAACCAACAGGTGCATTTGGATCAGTAAAGCCTATTTTTCTGCATTTTTGTCGTCCTGGACAGGCTTTTATATTGGTAAAGTTGTTTATAGGACTATTTCTCAGTGTCTTTTTGTTTTTTTTAATCAATAGTTTTTCAGTAATAACTTGTCACTCAATTTTAATCACAAAAAGAGAAAATCGCAACAATTTCTCGCAACTTTCACTTCCTCCCGCAATGTAATCGCAACAAAAACCTAAAAAACACCGCAACTTTCATCGCAACCATTAAATACCATACAGGAGCCACAATGAATAAACAACAACAATTAATCAGTGGAGGATATATATTCAAAGTTAATAATTTAAAAATGAAAATATACTGTATAATTTTTAATTTTCTGGTTTTCAATTTCTCATAAATTGATGGAGTCCAATTTTTTTCTGCAGTGAATAGATTTTTGTGTTAAAGTAATTCTGGTGAAATTAGTTTATTACAAATGGTTTTTGTGGGGGGGGGGGGGGGTTTCTCAAATTTTTCTTCGGACAATTCAACTTCACATTCAGACAAGTAAATTTCCTTTCAACTTACCCGACAGGACAAGTGGTTTCAAAAGTTAATGTAGAGCCCTGGGTGCATGTATATACTCGTACATAAAGCTATTTCAGCTACTGAATGTGAATAGCTTCTGTATAGTATAACAGAAGAAATACAGTTATGTTGATACTTTTTTGTTTTGGAGGAACCCAGGCTGCCTGACGGTGCTTTCTATATTGTCTTTGATATGGTATAATTTGTTTGTGTGTGCAGCACAGTTCATTACCTGTCATGATGCACAGGAGTAGCACTGTAGAGCTGGAGCTGGTCTCTCTCAATAAGGTCCACGTGGAAGAAGAACTCGTCAGCAGCATCCCACAAGAGACCTCGTGCTTCATTGCGTCTGTGAGCTCCTCAGCTGCCGGGCCTGGCCTGGACAGTGACTTCGGTGCCAGTGCAGGTGAGTTTAAAGCTCCTTATAAGATTTGTCTGAGGTTTTAATTTAATGTAGTAAAGCTTGGAATTAGTTTCTCAGAGCTAGGAATTTTGTCAGAAATGGTGTTTAGCTTGGTCACATATTGGTAAACCATTCTCAAGGTGTTAGATATTTTGTCTTATTCTAGCCGCATTGACTGGATATGAGCAGTCGCACGCTCTGATTGGCTACTCTACTACTAGGCTATCAGCTCACATACCGTGAGTAGAGAAAAACAAAATGGCGGCGCGTGTTGCTGAACCAAACGAGGATGAAATAAAAACTCTACTAGAAAACAAAACCCCCAAAAATAAATAATAAAAAGCAACAAAATATAGAATAAAATTATTTGATGGTAATAATTTTTTTTTTCCAAGAATGATTAGCATTTTTCACAAATTGCTACTGTCATTTCGCCGGTTTGTTTACATTCTAAGCGGAAATGATTTTGTCGGATGTTTTGTATGAAGTTTTTATTTATCAAATTTGCAGAAAATAAAAGTGCTCTGGCGGCACGGTGGTGTAGTGGTTAGCGCTGTCGCCTCACAGCAAGAAGGTCTGGGTTCGAGCCCCGTGGCCGGCGAGGGCCTTTCTGTGTGGAGTTTGCATGTTCTCCCCGTGTCCGCGTGGGTTTCCTCCGGGTGCTCCGGTTTCCCCCACAGTCCAAAGACATGCAGGTTAGGTTAACTGGTGACTCTAAATTGACCGTAGGTGTGAATGTGAGTGTGAATGGTTGTCTGTGTCTATGTGTCAGCCCTGTGATGACCTGGCGACTTGTCCAGGGTGTACCCCGCCTTTCGCCCGTAGTCAGCTGGGATAGGCTCCAGCTTGCCTGCGACCCTGTAGAACAGGATAAAGCGGCTAGAGATAATGAGATGAGATAAAAGTGCTCTGTTTTCTCAAAATCCAGTGAATGTGGATAGAATAAAAGTTATTCCACTCGATCTCGTCGTACATGTTTTATAGCCACTATCAGCTCATGTACGACTCGATTTCATGGAATAACTGTTAATTGTACCACAGCACTGTTGAATTCCCAAATCTGACTGGTTAGAAAGTGCTGATTTAATTTTCTGACTGTAGCACTGGCTGGAATTCGGATGATATTTATATTACCGTGTCCGTTCTAACAATAGAATTCTGCATTTATGGAACGAGTCGACGCTTTGTAAGGAAATTGTTTCCCACAATGGGAGAGTCTTCTGGATACAGGACCTTTTCAGACTTTGGGGTTCTCGGTCACAACATGCTGCCTTCCCCCCCCTTTATTAAATTCAATAGAAAGGAAACAGAGGCTGGTGAGGGAACGACTGTTTATTGCTGCTATAATGCTAATGTTAACAGGAACTAACTTGTCCTGTGGACACTAAATTTTACTGTAAATGGTTAAAACGGTGTGTTATATCTAAAAACTTTCTAATAAATAAAAATTGTAATAGTTTGCCAATCACTGTGGTATAAGAGGAATAAAACTTTTCAGGATGTGCTGTTAGGAAAAATAATCCACTTTGGACTGGTAACCGTAGCTTCACCGGACACCACAGTAGTTGATTTTTCTATAGCAGGAGGGTACAATTGAAAGTGAATCAAATTACTTTTTTTTTTTTTTTAAACTGATGTTAATGTCCAGAGTGCATTCTGACCTTGCACCAAATGTTTCCAGGATGTGTAACCTTAAGTAGCTATCTAAAAATATAAGAATAGTATATTAGTGTACATGTTGCCAAGTAGCCAGAAATGTGAATAAAGCTAAATAGCGGTTATATGCATAATCTTTTAAAGGACCCATGGCATGGTGGTTTATTGATGCTTTAAATGGGCTCATGGAGGTTTCCAGATGTTATATCCGCAGCCTTTCTTGAAATGAACCCTCGGCACGTAGATATAGCCTCCTGGGAGAAAGCCCCATTTCAGCCCTTTTCCCAGTGCGTCGTTTTGCTAATGAGAAGCATGGAGAGGGGGAGGGGCTTGACCAAGCTGCGCACACACATACTCCCTGCTATCAGCGCCTGTAGCCACGCTGCTAAGACAAAACCCCGTTCTCCCTCGGACTCCTTTCGTAAACTCAACGTGACCCAGAGAGTGAGAGTGTTCGGAGTGGTAGTTTACGAACGTATAATACCCTAGGCTTGAACACGCACTCCATAACCAAAGAGGATAGAAGCAGCAACTACAGCAACATATCGCTTATCCAACAGAAGACATGCATTGCGGAGCAATAGTCAAACATAAGCTCATAAGTTACAGTCAATTTCCAGACTAAACTCAGTTTAACAGAGCATGCTGCATGCTTTTTGGTTTTGTAGCGCAGAGTACCTGGCTAACTGCAGGAAGCGGTTAGCTGCACAGCTAATGTAGCCATTGCAAGGCTAACGCACCGATTTTAAAACACGGCAAAACGACTTAACAGTTATACACTTACTTGTTCGGTGTTTGTGGCTGATGCGGCAGGGATGCTTGGTACGGACCCAGGCTTCAGTGACAGTTGATGTGCAAAACCTGCCCTGTACTGTCCCAAGTTGTGGAAACATTCATCAGGAAAATGCTTCCGACAAACATACACCGTCTTAGGTAGACTCGACGGCGTATTATTGGAGTAAATAAAATTAAGCCACTGCGTCTTCAGGGGCTCTCCCGTCGGCAGTAAAAACAGACTCCTTTCTGTGTTGTCACATCCATGTACAGCGCAACTTCCATGTTTCGCTCGCTTAGGTGGTGCCATGTTGTTGTGTCCTCTATGGTCTCCTCACTACAAAATTGAAGTGACGTATCTATGGTGGCAACTTTTGAGCTGGGCGGGCAATCCATACAGTGGGTGGGAATCCAGAGGGGGGGGCGTGGGGATCATCTCCCTTGCTGACGTAGTAAAGGGAAGAGCCTATCAACGCGCCATTTTGACGCGCCATTCTCAAATGTTGACAAAGGGTGGGCATAGTTTGGTTTACACATTATGACATTTCTAGCCACTGGGGTGACTTAAGAAGGTCAGAGGAACTCATTTTAACATTAAAAAACCTCAGAAAGTGAAAATTTCATGCCATGGGACCTTTAAAATATTGGAGATCGAATAATAAATCTGACTATCTTGCATGCTAATTGCTATAATTGAATAAATGAGCTGTAGGTTTTACTGAGCATCTTACCGAACCAGCCCCAGTTCTTCTGGACACTTTTTGACTGCCATACTTGCTGCTTAATTTTGCACCAAAACCCAGTAGCCTTCTTTTTCTTAAGCTGAAAAATGTTCTCTTATGTAATATGCTGCTCAGATACAAACTTTTTTTTTTTTTCCCCCTGTAACATTGTGCTTGAAAATGAATGTTTGGACTCCTAAAATGTTTTTGTACTGACTCTATAATGTAGAAGTCATAAGATAGAAATCTATGAAAAAAAAAATAGGGTGCTTAAGACTTGTGCACAGTCCTGTAGCTCATGTGGAATGCACATGTTGTTTAATCCCATCAAAACCCAATTACAGGAAATGTAGAATTTTAGAAATAAGTATGCCCTGTTCTTGTAATGTTTGTTAGGATGCTGTTGTAAACTATTCTTTTGTGAGATTTTATTTATTTATTTTTTTAAACGATGGAGTTTTAGCCTGCTTTTCTATTATTTGTTTTGAATAATGTCCATACATTCATGTGTATGTAATGAAGCGGGTGTAAAACTGTGCACAATTATCTAGGTGTGTCTTTGCGCATCCTCTCGGCGGACAGTGACGGTTTTCCAGGGACGACTTGGGTATCTGGTCTTGAATGGGATTATTACGACCCTAGTTACGTCACACAGAACCACGTTCCCAAACACAGACACCACACAACTCCCATCACAACCAAACAGTACTGGGTCTAACATGCATCGCTCTCAAGATCAGAACAGAAGAACTCTATACAATTTTAAGCTCTGATGCACAAACCCCCAACACCTTATCCACGTGTACTCACGCAGTTCGCGTTCCTGCACTGTGATTTTTTTTTGTTTGTTTGTTTGTTTACGAGAATCACCGACTTGTTCATGTGTTTAATCACAGATCTATTCACTTGTCTTCCCACTGTATGTTGTTTGGTTGGTTTGTAGGAATTTTTCATTCTCTCTATCAAGGTCCTGAATTTGGAGCCTTAACACAAGCACTTAAATCTTATTGTTGCATTGACTGTATACATAAATTTTATTTTCTGAATAATAAAATATTTTATATTACTGATCAGTGGCTTAAAAACACTTGCCAAACGTTTCCTCATTCTTTGAAATCCTTGACACTATTTGTTGAAACCAACCAAGAAACCTTTCATACATACATACATACATACATACATGCAAGCACAGACTTAAGTACACGGTGACGTTTAACCCATCTGAAGCTGTGAACACACGTACTGAGAGTGGACAGCTATGCTACAGTGCCCAGGGAGCAATTGTGGGTTAGGTACTGTACCTTTGGTCAAGGGCACCTCAGGCCATGGTCACCCCATGTTAACCAAACAGCTTAAGGGACCACAATGGAAACAAGTTTTTACGCTTTTTTGTGTCATCCCTGCCACACCTGTACCGTTTTTTTTTTATTGTACGTTTATGGCCAAATAAACAAAAAGCATATCTTTGTACTGTGAGGGGAAATGCACACAGACACAGGGAGGACTTGCAAACGGCCCCCCATCACCTTCAAACCCAGAACCTTCTTGCTGTGAGGCAACAGTGCTAACTGCTACACCACCATGCCGCTCAAGGCGAGGTGAATCCCCGTGAATACAAACCGAGACAAAGTCGGTTATTCAAGTATTCACTGAGGCAGATAATTGTTTAATATAAATACACAGGTGCTTATTTAAAAAAATTTTTTACTAAATTTTCAACCTGCAAAGGTGGCATGCAAATGTAATAACGGTATGGCCCGGACTTGTCACTTATCTGTCCCAACTTGCATGAAATACTTTGTTTTGAAAGAGAGAAAAAAATTACAATTCCACTTTACCTTTTGAATAGTTTCAGACCAAACTTCGTAGCGACTTTTTCAGGAACAGCATTTTCCTTCATAATTTGTAGTAGTTCCTCACTTATGGTGACAAAGCAACTGGCAGCCGTTTTGGTAATGGCGGAGTAATCTGAATTTCTCAACCAATCAGCACATGCGACTTCCTAGAATCGGCTGTGTATCTATACTATGGTGAATGTATGGGGAAATATTCCCTCCATTGATTATTTTTCCTTCTATGGCCAACACATTCAGCTTCCTCTATAAAGTGAGCTATCAGAGAGGGTTTCTGCGGAGTCTTAAGTCTAAAATTTGATGATTCCTAATTTAAGGCCTTAAGTCTAAAATACAAGCATATTTTGCATTGTAGGTCTTAAATGTAATTTTGTGAAGTCTTAAATCATTACGTCCATTTACCCCATTCGCTTTTTTTTTTTTGTTAAATGCGTTGGTGATATTCATAATTAGTCATTTAGGCTAGGCCTACTTGGTATCAGTAGGCTACGCTGCAAACTACAAATGAGACAGTGGAATCCGGCGTCTAGCCCGGTTGGCATGGTGATGCACAGGGCATGGTACGCGCGCATTTAGACAGTAGAGCCTAAAAGAAGCGAGGGAGATCACCACGGTTTGTAGCAAAATGGGGAAATGCAAGTTTAACGACTGCTGGCTTGAACGCAATGATTTCGTAGACTGGTTAAAACGTGTACCAAACACGTTTGAGGCGTACTGCACATTGTGCAAAAGTACACTCAAACTCTGCACCCTGGGCGTAAAGGCACCGGAATCGCACGCGAAAGCGGAGAAGCACCAGGCTGCCCATAAAAGTCTGCAACAATTGCATGCCATCACTCAATTTTGTTCACCGTTGCCAGGTCCAAGCACATCTCGAGACGGTGCATCAGCTAACTCCGTGCAAACTGTAATGTTACAACACACAAACCGTACGGAATCGAATGCCTCATCAAGTGATTTGCAGGATGTCTTTGGCTCCACTGCAACTTGGTTCCTCATTAATGCAAAAGCGCACCCTAGGGATGTAATGAGTTCATTGGTGAATGATAAATTGTTATTTTGAAAGTAATTCAGGCTCTCCCAGTTTCCTTTACTTTTTTGTGCGGCACAAGTCTTAAATTTAACCTGTTATGGTCTTAAAAAGTCTTAAATTGAACTTGTTCAAGCCTGCAGAAACCCTGTCAGAGAGATGAATGCACCAAGTTTTCCTTTAAATTGTTATACCCTGGACAAGCTGCTTTAAACAGTTCAGTAAACAAATGATGCATGTTCTAAGTGGAACATATTACAGAATTCAAGGACTGTCATAGTATTGAGATTACATTCAATAATCTGCTCCACATTCATTTGTTAGATGGCTCACGTAGAACACCACCACCTTGGTACTTGTGCAGTCACCTCACATTTTCTTTAGTCATAAACATGCAGGCTAAACTTGGAAGTTTGTGGTTGAGGTGGGCACAGGACTTTACTATTCTCAAACACAGTTACTACTACAGGGCTGCCATTACTATTGTACCTGTCCTTGTTATTTTCTAATAGAAAATAGCATTTCCTGAATTTGAGATTAACCACAGCAGTCCTGACCAGGACTCCAAAAAAAAAAACGCCACACGAAGTTGAGCACACCATAAACTCACCTTATAGATATGCTCTTATGTTAACAGATGGGGAATTTGTCCCACAAGTTTCATACGTGACAAGCCTGTTCTTACTTGCAGCAAAATAAGATCCACCAGTTATGCATTTATTTTTAAGCAATATCAGTCCTTTACACACTTCTCATTCCTGATATACGATAGGTTTTGACCGTTTCTAATTCTCTCGTATATCATCAGATGGCCAACTCGGGGTCATGCAGCCACACCCTCATCTCTGGTCCCAAGTCGAAGAGGCCAGCTTCTGAGGGTGGGCTGTATAGGGGGCAGCCGGTGATTGTGCTCGGCCGTCTGTTCAGGTTCGCCGCACTGTCCAATAGGCCCCACTTCTTCAGAGATGACTTGAAGTGGCCAACCCCAGCACATAGTCAGTTCAGCGAGGTCCACAGGTGGCACGGCAGGTCTTCTCCTTGTACACTGCCTCCTGGGTCCCTGATGTATCGGATGCGGGAGGGCCCAGCTGTATCCCACATCTGTTTCTAGGATGCTGCCAGCCAGGTGTCTCTGGACAAGTCCTCAGGGATAGACTGTAGCATCTCTTGTGCTGCCTTGTTCTAAGGATGGCGAGACTTGAGTCTGCCTGGTGGAGCTGGTGTTATGGCTTTGTGCAGCATGTGCCAGTCGTACTTCCGGGCTTTTCTTAAAGCTCGGAAGATACGCTGTTTAATTCAGCAGGTCAGAACACCAATTCATTTCTTATGATTTATAAATGAAGATGACAAAGTAGTGTAGAACACTTTATTTTGTTAGGTTTATGTACATTGATCAAGTGCCACCCAAACAGTGACGTCCATATAAACTCAACTGGAGCACTATATGCAAACATTGAGACATGAGCAGAATGGAGGGGGAGGGGTGGAAGAGAAGAACCACTACTCAAAGCTAGCCAAGAAGTTAAGCACGATTTCCTTTAGCTTGGCATCTGCTGCTTCAGAGATCTTTCCATCATTCCTAGAACAGAACAGTTGATTAAAACGTGCAACGATTTCAATACTTAATGCAATATGAAGCTTTGACCATATGGATCTGGAACTTCATGTTCAAATACATAGTGTAATTACTTGTATTAACAGTGCTAAAATTAGTTCTCACACCGACATTTTCAAAAAGGCTGTTAATTCTGATTAGTCAGTCAAGAAAAGTGTTTAGTTACCTAATGGTTCCAAGCAGTTCTTGGTGCTGACTGCAAATGTGATGCAGGAATGCTCTCTCAAACTTCGTGATCTTGCTGGGTTCCATCTTATCCAAATGGCCCCTCACACCAGCGTAGATGACTGCGACCTGCTCCTCAATGGCCATGGGAGCTGTGAGATAAATAAGTTTTAAAAGCTTTTATCAGGGATGAGAGTGGGTGGTCATCAAAAAAGCAGAAAACAAGATGGCACCCGAAGCCAACAGGGGGGTTGGGGGACTTCAAGATACCCCCCAGAAAATTTTGAAAAATAAGGCCTTACAAACCACTTGTCCTGCAATCTGAGCTGTAGTACAGGGATGCAAACAGCGCGCCTTTTGGCGGATGCCGCCTTTTTCACGGCTGAATCGCGCAGATCCGATTTTTTTGGGGGGGGGGGGGGCGTTGGAGTGTCTGATAATGTCAAAGTAAATTCTGTATTAAAATTACTAAATAAGCAAATCCGTTACAGTCCATGAAACAGGAAGTATAAGGATGAGAAAAAAAAAAAAACCGTTTAAATCGGGAAGCTGCGCACATTTGTGCAGCCTGAGCAGCAGGACTGCGCAAATGTGCACAGCTTCCCGATTTAAACTGTTTTTCTCATCCTTATACTTCCTGTTTCATGGACTGTAACGGATTTGCTTATTTAGTAATTTTAATACAGAATTTACTTTGAAATTATAATCAGACACTCCAACGCTCCCCCCTAAAAAAAAAAAATAAAAATAAATTCGGATCTGCGCGATTCAGCCGTGAAAAAGGCGGCATCCGCCAAAAGGCGCGCTGTTTGCATCCCTGGTAGTAGATAAAAAAATCTGTTGTCTTTATATATTTACATGAAAATGTTTCAAATCAATAGGAGTATTGTTTGAATTCAAGATAAAATCACATTCTACATTCAAGGGTATGGTTATAATTCATGATCAACAAAAACGGCAAACTAAATTCACATCAAACTGTTCATATATTAAATAAAATTTTAGGGTGACTGACCTTTTCTCCCTATGTCCTCATTAGTTGCATATGATTTCTTCAAAAAAAAAGTCTTTTGAAATATTTAAGTTTTCAAATCTGTCAGCATTCATTCAGATTTACTGACTATCATATACATGTTCAATGTATTAAATCAAACGAATGCTAAGTTTATGGGATAATGTCTATGTACACTTTATACAATTATAGTTCAGTCACTTCTCATTTTCATTTGATCATTTCGACTTCTTCAGCTTTTTGGCCAAAGACAAGAGCTTGTCAGTCCTCTGTTTTTTATACCAGCATCGATTTCACGTACCTTTGCTTCGTCTCGCTTGTCAATTGCATTCGGCATTGAGTAAAAAAGCCGATATGAAAGAGAAACGTATTTTTGAAGAGCAGCGACGATGAACATGTGCAAGTTTCGATAAAATAGAACAGATGCGGGTACTTTTGTAAGAACTGTTATGATTGGCTTTTGTTCTCTCCCACACTCTTGTAAGAACTGTTATGATTGGCTATCATGCTCTCGCCAGCGATGTTTTGGCCAATTACATTGTAGATAACACATATTCTACCGCGAGACTTGGCGAGACTAAAGATGGCAAAAATGTAAACATGTAACATCATCGTAAGAATGAATTACGCTTGAGTATCACGAAAGAACATACCCCAACCCCCCTCAATAAATGGAAAAAAAAAAACGGATTTGGCATAATATAAAAAGGTTGATTTTTACTCAAAGTGGAAATCCGCCGAAGAGCGGAAAACTCTCATCCCTGTTTTATCTAGTTAAAGAAGACAATGGTCCCCTATATTAAAGGTGATAACTGGACAGGGCAACATTAGTCCTGAAGAACATACCACTTTAATATTGGTCATATCGAAAAGTTCACTAATCACCCCACTAGTCCCTTGACCATTTTAAGTTTGGGGGACCACGACACTCACTCAAAGAATCCATCCTATTCCAGGAATAAAGCCCTTTAGACAATGTCTTAGCACCTTTTTAAAAACTTAACAGTGCCATTTCTTTAGCTATCGAATCACATTTGGGGTGAATTTGTTAACCCAATTTATAAATACCCAACTTTTTTTTTGAAGAATCATCCCAACATTAAGTAGGTTCCATTTCATGAGGCTGTAGAACACAAACATAAGAGCCAGTGTGTTTCACTTCTCTAGTACAATGAGATATTCGGTCTACTCACCATATTGACCCTGTTTCAGTAGCTCTGTAAGTCGCACGCCCCTGTTGAGCAGCTGCTGGGTGGCTGCATCCAGGTCAGAGCCGAACTGGGCGAAAGCAGCAACCTCACGATACTGCGCCAACTCCAGCTTCATTGTACCAGCCACCTAAACACACATTTCAGGTGTTTAGGAGGCATTACACCAGGTCAAAATAAATGGATTCTAGTCTAAAGACAATTTAGCTGATGATCTACCTGCTTCATAGCCCTGGTCTGGGCAGCAGACCCCACACGGGACACTGACAGACCCACGTTAATGGCAGGTCGGATACCCTTATAGAACAACTCCGTCTCCAAGAAAATCTGTGCATTTGAGATAGCAGGAGTTGTTAAAAGCCTAGTTTACCATTAGTTTAATTACCAGAACGGCATACCAAGCTCAGTTACACCAACCTGTCCATCAGTGATGGAGATGACATTGGTGGGAATGTAAGCAGACACATCTCCAGCCTGAGTCTCAATCACAGGCAGGGCAGTAAGTGAGCCGCCACCAAAGTTGTCGTTCATCTTTGCAGCTCTCTCGAGCAGACGAGAGTGCAGGTAGAAGACATCACCTGGGTAGGCTTCACGTCCAGGGGGACGACGCAGCAGCAGGGACATCTGACGGTAGGCCACAGCCTGTGGTGATAATGAAAGTGTGAGGCAATGTGCAACTTATTTGTAAGAAGGAAACAGCAAATGGCTGATGTGACAAATCCCAAATTCTTGCAGATTGCATTTCATTTTACAATTGCAAGCTTTACATGAGTCACTTTCTGTTGCTCAGCCACAAACAGCAATACATTAAAAATAAATAAAATTAAAAAAAGCCCACAAACTCATAACTACCAAGAAAATGTCTATCGTCTTCTCTTAAAAAACCCTGTACTTCAGGATGGTGTTCTGTTGCAATATTCTAAGCCGAGTACATCATACATACTGGATTTTTTTTTTTTTTTAAATAAACACATTAGGCCAAATTAAAAAAAAAAAAAAAAAAAAGTGTTTCCGGTAACCCGACCGACCGAGAATTTCGGCAGCAAAATTGCCGACCGTAAAGTTTATTACAAATTTCCCTCGATATTTTAGTGTAAGCGGCGTTAGTTTGTCATAATTTTTTGTTTCAACGCATTCAAGTTGTGAAAGAAACGATAAAAAGTAAAATGTTTTGCCACTTCTATCAGCCCTCCTGCATAAACATGGAAGCGCACTTGTATACTGAAGGAGGAAGGGAAAACTGAGCCGAGCCGCCATTTTGAATCCTCATTCAAGGCTGTAATGCAAATTGCTTCCTCTTCAGTATAAGTGCACTTCCATGGCAGGGAAAAACACTACATTTTGCCACCTATGTAGTCCCCTATTTATACAAATAGGAGTCATTCAGGATTCAGCCATGTTTTTGCTCGACCCAAGTTCTACAGTAGGCTAGGCTAGGCCGGCTGCTTTTAATGGAAGTAGCCTAGCTTAGGACGTTATTTCTTGATAAGGTGTTATGTTATTACATGAAAATATCATGAAATAACGTGATGTTATGTTATTACATGATAAATATATTGTAAAAACATAACAGTATCTTTTCACGTAATTACTTTATTCTAAACCAATTTTTTTTTTAGTCTGGCAGCAATACGCTTCCGCAGATCATAACTCGAACTCTTGCGATATTTTTTTTTTATTCGTTTAAAGATTCAAAACACTTATTTTATGATGTGGTATAAAGGATTCTGTGCCAAAATACTATTTTGTAAGATGTTTACTTGTGTTCATTTTTTCGAACAAAAAAAAAAAAAACACAACTTTCCGACCTACCGACCTTATTTTAGTATTTCATGTTACCGGAAACACACTTTTTTTGGCCTTACCCTTTGGTTTTATTCTTGAGAAACTACTCCACTGAAAAGCTTTTCTACTGGCTGAAAGGACCAAGGTACACAAATTTACATGTCACATAGCAAGTCACAACAAAGCAAAAGAAACCACTCCCAGCAGCAAATGAATAGGTAACGTATTCCTTCCTAACTGGCTTTTCCACCAGGCAAATTTTATTTGGTATCAGATTTCAGCTGAGAAAACAAACCCGTGGGTTCAGTCATACCCCTTATAGCCATAGGAAGGGGTCAAACAGATCAACTAAACAGGGCATTGAGCTGTCACTATACTGTACACATGAACGAGAGAAAGACTGCCTGCCCCAAAAATCATACAGCCACCCCTTCAAAGGACTATTGAGAATCCTTTTTTATGGGACACCAAAGCAGCCAACACTCATACAAACTTGGAAGATTAATGCAGACCCAACTATAAGGAAAACGAAGGTGTCTAGATTTAGAAAGCCACTGATCCAATCGAGTAATGAGTGACGTCTAGATAGATTTCAGCTGTTATTTTTGACAGAGATTTTCCATTACAGTCAACCATTCCACAGAGAGCAAGATTAACAGGTTGCATCCTCCGATTTCTAATTCCGCAGAGGGTTTCTTGATTAGTGCTGCAAGAATTTATCCAATACTTAATTTGAACCCAACCCCACAAGAGTACACTGATTAGCTTATAATCCAAAACCACATTCAAAGCATTAAATGACTTCAGTAGCCCAAGTAAAGGTAGTATTAACGTTCTAGACATTCACTCACTTGCTTGGAGAGATCGTCATAGATGATGAGTGCATGCTTGCCGTTGTCCCTGAAGTACTCGCCCATGGAGCAGCCTGAATAAGGTGCAAGGTACTGCAATGGGGCAGCATCAGAGGCTGTGGCAGACACCACAATAGTGTATTTCATGGCATCAGCATCAGTTAGCCTCTTAACCAGCTGAGCCACAGTGGAACGCTTCTGCCCAATGGCCACGTAAATACAGTACAGCTTCTTCTTCTCATCTGTGCCGTCATTGAATCGCTTCTGGTTGATGATTGTGTCGATGGCAATGGCGGTTTTACTGTTAACGGAGCAAACAGTAAGCAGTTCATATTTGTAGGAATAATTCAGATAAAATGACATTTCAACGAAGTAAATTCCAGACCAACAAACCAATTTGGAATCTGCAACTGAAACCCAAGTACAGCAGTCCAGGAATCCTTTTTAACAGAACCACTCAAAGGTATGTTTGTGGATGCAACTTCCCCGTCTTCCATACCCACCCAGTCTGTCGGTCTCCAATGATCAGCTCTCTCTGGCCACGGCCGATGGGCACCAAACTGTCCACAGCTTTGATACCAGTCTGCATGGGCTCCCTCACGGAAATACGGGGGATGATGCCTGGAGCCTTCAGACCAACACGCCGACGCTGCTTAGATCCCAAAGGACCCTGGAGCAGTACAAAGGAGAAAATACCATTTAAGATCAAAGGCTTTTACAACAAATTCAAAATGAAGATGGAACAAACTTCAGTTGTCTGACCTCTAGTAAGATCATGACATGAGGGCTTAAAGTCAAAACCTCCAAGAAATGCTGCCTTGCAGTTTACAGTATGCACTGCATTTCTATTTAAACTCACGAAGATCCCACAATGTTGTTAATCACTCATTATGCCAATTGCCATTTTTGCAAAGTTAATATAATGCTTATTCATATATATCTTTGGTGGTAGCTAGGCAAAGCCAAGAATACAGCATTGAGGCAAAAGATTAAGACAGTAACATGCAAAAACAGCCTACATGGTTTCACAAGATCTTGTCACCTTGGCCAGGTTAAACAAGTAGTTTCAAGCAAAAGTCACAAGAAACTTCACTTCATTGAATGAAGTCATGAAATAAAAATCTAAAGATGCACCTTTCCCCTACCACATCTTGCGCTTAATTCATTATACCTCAAAGATCTGCAAGGAAGCTTCAGCAAATTCTATACTTTCCAGACACGGATATCAGAAGAAGTCTGGCCTTCAGGAATGCCCTGTACTCTGTACAGTAAGAAAATCTTTGATTTTCTTCTTGTTTGCCTTCATATCATTTACCCAGCTTCTGTCCCACAGTGCACCTGTGTTGGTATTCGCGTCTGCCCACCTACATTTCTGCTATTCCCATGCTCTCCGTTTGGCCAGTCAAAAGATTGACTTGTTCCATTCCTTGACACTGGTCAACTTCTAATTACCTTATAAATTCTAAGTTCTTGTCCTTTTCATGACTTACTCAAAGAAAAATTAAGGTTAGCGACCATGACTCCGCATACCTTGCCATCGATGGCATTTCCCAAAGCATCAACAACACGGCCGAGCAGCTCCTCCCCGACTGGCACGTCCACAATGGCGCCGGTTCTCTTCACGATGTCACCTTCCTTGATCAACTTATCGTTACCAAAAACCACAACACCAACATTATCGGGCTCCAAGTTCAGAGACATACCCTAAAACAGAAGGATTTTTGTTTGAGCATCATTAAAGAATTCAACTCCACCCCCCAACATAAACAAAATACATGTACAGATTCTTACATGTTCATGTTCTGTAAGGCAAGGCAAGTTTATTTATATAGCACATTTCATACGCAATGGCAGTTCAATGTGCTTTACAGAAGTAAAAACAAAAACAGTCAACAATAGAGAAATAAAATTACATAAAATAATTTTATTTTTATTCTAAAACAATTAAAAGAATTAAAAGAAAATAAGAATTAAACAATAAAATTTAGTAGTTCAAATAGGAGGAGAAAAAAGAAACCAGCAGAATAGAATAAAATAGAATAAAGTTAAAGTAAATTTAAAACATGCAGAGAAAGTAAAGATTATAAAAAATGTAAAGACAATATTAATTATTTAACAGAAAGCATCTGAAAACAGCTTGGTCTTTAACATAGATTTGAAGCTGCCAACAGCAGGAGCATTTTTAATGTCCTCTGGCAGTTGGTTCCATAGCTGTACTGCATAGTAGCTAAAAGCTGCTTCACCATACTTTGTTTTAACAACTGGTTTTAATAGTAAATTTTTCTGCTGCGATCTGGTAGATCTGATTGGGTTAGGCCGCTGCAACATAGAGGTAATTGGGCCCTGTACCATTTAGAAATTTGTACACCAGCAGCAATACTTTAAAGTCAATTCTATAGCTTACTGGAAGCCAGTGAAGGGACCTTAGAATTGGAGTAATGTGCTCTGTTCTTTTTTGTTCGTGTGAGAACCCTAGCCGCTGCATTTTGAACCAGCTGAAGTCGTTTGATGGTCTTTTTTTGGCAGGCCTGTGAAAAGGCCATTGCAGTAATCAACCCTACTAGAGATGAAGGCATGTATTAGTTTTTCCAGATCATTTTTTGACACAAGTCCTCTTAGTTTGGAAATGTTTTTTAGGCGACTACATATTCTGTACTACATATTCATTTTCACTTCATTCATACATCATATCTAGAAGCTATAACTGCCACATCAGAAATAAGAAGTTACAAACAAACATTCAGATGACCCCAACATGAAGGTTACAACAAACCAAGTTCACCAAACACACTCACCTTCAGGCCAGAGGAGAACTCCACCATCTCTTCAGCCTGCACATTCCTCAATCCATACACACGAGCAATACCGTCACCAATGGACAGCACGCGTCCGGTCTCCTCAAGATCAGCACTGGTATCAGCACCCATGATCTTCTCCTCCAGAATGCTGGAGACCTCAGCAGTGCCTGGACAGGACACAGGAGGTCACTAAGGACAGGCTTAAAACAAAAGTAATGCAACATTTCACTGCAAGTCCAAGAACATACCAGTCTTCTGCAGCCATGGCCTTGCTGTGTGCAGGTTCTTTGCCCCTACGCAAGCAGCTGCTACATTCTTGGAAACCTGTTGAACAGTTAAAGTACATACAAAATCAAAATCAAAGAAATCCATACTGTTGGTCCCTTTCTTTTCCTGAAGTCCTTTTGCATGTACATTACTGTTGACCTTCAAGTGCTAAAGACGTCACTGAAATTAAAAGTGATCGAGATATAGTATATAATTTGGATCTTGACTCAAGTAAATGATGTGCATCTGATAAACAACCCATAGAAAACGTCACAGCCGGATAAGAGTTAGCATGCAGTGCTAACCGAAGAACGAGGAAATATTGCTAAAGCCAAAAGCTCAAGTTGAATAACTTGTGAAAAAAGTGCATACACAGAGCTTCCTGGTCACCATATTGAAATAAATAAGATAATATATTAGGATGTAAAAGTCCTTTAATGCGCCCCGCCTTTAGCTACACAACCGGATAACTGACCAAATCCTGACCTTCATTAGCTAATGTCATTCAATTGACATGGGTTCATTTTTGCAAAATTAGCTCCAAGACATAGTCATGCACAGCACCCAAATGTCATCAACTTTAATCAACTTAGCTGCGCCGACAGGAAATTCTGCAATATGGTTATAACTCTTGTAAACATCACAGTAAAATGCAGCAGTACTAACAGGCCGCCCGAGTGCAAGATGGCGGCCGCACACGCCATCGCAGCAGTGACATTCAGAACGCCAAAGCCGCATCTACTAAACACCAAAAACCTTTCTACTCGCAATAAATACGACTAAATAACTGAAAATTACTCACAAACGCGGCCCGACGAGGCAAAGTGCGGGCAAGAGCCGCTGCAACACGAACTGACAGCATGTTTTGAATCGAAGTGCAAAGCTCGTCCTCCTCCACCGAGCAGCTCGAGCGCAAGGAGCGGAGTGAACGAAATGGAGGACACCGGCAAGAGCTCGTACAGAAAGGTCAGCGTATGACCCGGAAGTAGTACACGGAAACGTTGAGTTTAAAAATTAGATTAAATTTTCTTAATTAAATTAGATTAATTTTATTAAATTACTTAGATTAATTTTTAAACTCAACGTTTTAAAACATTAATTTTAGATTAATGCGACAAAAAGGAAAGCAGAAGAGGCAGCCATACATGTTAACCCCTCACGGCTTTCACCTGTACTCCCTGGTAAAGAAATCCATAATTTCCATACCAAATCCATAGTAATATTTCATGCATAATAAAATTGTATCAGATCTTACCTAATATATGCAGTGGTTTATTTCTGTACATCCATATGTACTGTTAACACTCAATTAAACAACAGTCAGTGTTTTCTTAACCCTAGATCAGTTCAACATAATTTATGCTGCGTTCATGTGCTATGGGAATTATGGTAAATACCAAACGCCGACATGGAAAGCACACATGAACGCCCCCTCTTGTGGTATTTTCCACTGGGCAACTCGTAGAAAATTTTGATACACGAGTTGCCGAGATGAGATGAACTTTAACCTTTTCAACATGGCGGCGAGCGGTACAAGGCACTTGAATGTTAAGCATTGTACGCTACTAAAGTTTTTTTTTTTTTACTAGTTTGTGTCTATACAATGTTGCGTCATTAACAAATGTAATATAATATGTTAGAAATCCGTTTCCTTTAAAAATGTGTTATGGTTTGTTTTTACCTATCCAGAGCAGACGCTATTGCTAACGATAGCTATTGCTAACTTGAATCTGGTCCACCATCTTTCATTTGTCAACAACAACAAAAGCATGTGAACACAACACACTGGTAAATACCACTTCCCAACTGGAAAATATCTTCCCATAGCACATGAACGCAGCATTAGTGTCTCTTCTCACATAATCCAATAATCTGGGGTTCACTTGGCACATTATTCAGCAATGTTCCTGATTGCTTTTGCGTGAAGAAATTAATTGACGGCTGTCTCTTTTTCTGGTTTGCATTCTTCACATGCATTTGAGATTTCATGTGTTCCCTCACGTCGTAAATTCCAGAGGCAAACACTTTCATGTCTCTACAACAAATTGTGCAGTTGACATACTCAGCACCCATTTTGGAAGCGATAATTATTCCATTGAATGTTTCTGTCCATTCGGGAAGAAAGCGACCTCCAGTTTTAGATATTTTGAGTTTTTTCTTCGGTGGTGCCGACATCTTGACCTCTTGACCTGTCTATTGTTACGCTACATGTGCTGTTATTTCCCGCTCGGTGTGCAGGAAAATCACAATTGCGCATGCTCAGACATTCGGAATGGCTTGTTGGTTTTTTTTCTTTTATTTCCAAAAACATTCAAAATACAAACAAATAGAGCACCATATATATACAGATCCAAAAAACATCAAAGAAGTAAAACACACACATAGCAATAAAGTAAAAAATATGAACAAGAAAGGGGCTACTTATAACTATCTTTACATATGTTAATCGAGTAAATCAAAGTCATCCAAAAAGGATATAAAATAACCAACATCCTTATTTTCAACTAACTTTAAAGATTTGGCAAAAAGCTTGAGGTCATTCTTCCAGTGTGTAACATAAGGTTTAGTTTTAAAAAAACGACATTTGTGAATAAAGTGTTTACCTAAAAGTAGTAAATTATTAATACCATATTCAATTTTGTTATTATTTAAAAACACTCCAAATTTAATTTCTTTAATGGATAAAGGGGCAAACTGAATCCCCCTAGACTGTAGCCAAGCCTGAAAATCAATCCAAAATCTTTGTATTAAATCACATAGAAAGAAAAGATGTTCCAAATCCTCCTCCTCTGTTTCACACAACACACATTTACCAGTTTCAAATTTAAATTTCTTCTGAAGAAATTCTTTGGTTGGGTAAATTCTATTCAAAATTTTGAACTGTATTTCTTTCGCTTTGAAGGGAATTAGAAAGGAGAGATATTTAGTTCTAATCTTTTTAATTTCTACTGTTTCAAAATCTTTTAATATGTAATCTCTTTTGACAGAATTAGGAAAGCAAATATTTTGTAAGGAACATCTTAAAAATTTGTTATCGCACTTTTTATTACAAAATTCGACACCTTCAATCCAAAGTTGTCTCAGTCTAGGAGAGATATCAGAGTACACCATATCCTGTTCCACCATAGTTCGGATTGGTACAGGAATAGCCTTTACGATTTGGTTGTATTTTCTTTTTGTACATTGAATCTGAAATTTCTGACAGAAATGACCATGTTGTAAAATCTGTCCATCATTCATAAAGTGAGCAATAGCCCACACACCTTTGGAAAAGGCTTGTTGGTACTAGCGGAAGTACCGGTTGAGTAATTCTAAATGTAGAAAATGGCGGCTCCCATGCATTTTCGTATTTCATGACGATTTTTTTTGATGGTAATAAATCAAAATAATTTTAAGGTGAAAATGTAGAAAAATCCGTAGTTGAATACGCCCGTACCATTTTTAAAATGCCAAAATCCGTAGGGAATACGGGAAATCCATAGGGGTTGACATGTATAAGCGATTGACAGCCTAAAGCCGGTATCTCACTGGGCTGCGACAAATTGCAAACGTCATTGGCGAGAGAGTTTCAAAAGTGTCTTGAAACATTCGCGGGGCTTCTCAATTTCCTCGCATGAGTCGCAAAGTGTCGCTCCTTCGTCGCTGAAATTTTGAACATGTTCAAAAAGTTCGTGTGACAAAATTTCTCTCAAAATAGCCGCAAATGCGTCGCTGGTGTCGCAAAGCCGTCGCGAACCCTTCTCAAGTCAGTTTCTGCCGAGGGAAAGCCGGGCTGAGACTAGTTGGAGGCACAACAATTGCAGTAATATATGCGAATATCAATTCAGTGTGATTCCAAGTGAAAATTGTTGCTAATTCGCATATTTTATTGCAATTGTTATTTCTCCAACTAGTCGTGGGCTGTTGCAGCCCAGTAAGATACTACCCTATCTCACTGGGCTGTGACAGCCTGCGACTAGTTGGAGACACAACAATTGCAATAAAATATGCGGCTTTGCGACACCAGCGATGCATTTGCAGCTATTTTGAGAGAAATTTTGTCACACGAATTTTTTGAACATGTTCAAAATTCCAGCGACGAAGGAGCGACACTTTGCGACTCATCTCATCTCATTATCTCTAGCCGCTTTATCCTGTTCTACAGGGTCGCAGGCAAGCTGGAGCCTATCCCAGCTGACTACGGGCGAAAGGCAGGGTACACCCTGGACAAGGCGCCAGGTCATCACAGGGCTGACACATAGACACAGACAACCATTCACACTCACATTCACACCTACAGTCAATTTAGAGTCACCAGTTAACCTAACCTGCATGTCTTTGGACTGTGGAGGAAACCGGAGCACCCGGAGGAAACCCATGCGGACACGGGGAGAACGTGCAAACTCCGCACAGAAAGGCCCTTGTTGGCCACGGGGCTCGAACCCGGACCTTCTTGCTGTGAGGCGACAGCGCTAACCACTACACCACCGTGCCGCCCGCCCAGTGAGATAGTGGCTTAAAACACGCAGAGATCACAGGTGCTGTGCAGGAGACGAAGGGAGGTTTAGGGTTCCAAAACTTTCAAAGAGATGCGCAGAACCTTTATTTTTAAATACATTTCTGAGTAGATAGTATCTCCATCCTTGACTGCATAAATGGGAATTATATTTTTGAGAGTTAAAATCAACCGCAAAGTTGGCATTCGAGCTGAGCCAGCCAGCCCTGAATGCGTGACGTCACAGTGGGAACCGATTTTAAGGCCGAGGCTTTTTACAGCTATAGACCAAAGTCATATAAATAAAAATTTATGGTGAAAGTAAGAAATACCGTTACCGACTTGTTCAACTAAGACTGATTTGACTTCATTGATTGTGGGTTGACTCTCATTAAAACAGGATGGGCGTTATAACATATGCAACATACATGTACATGCATGCATTTTCACTGATAAAACGTAAAAGGCTAATTAAATAATCAGATGAACTGAGACAATCACATTCTGAAGCAAATTAAATCATCTTATACCGGTAACTTAAACACACAATACAAGTTACGTGTATTAATCTAAATGGAGGTAAACAATGTGGTTTTGTTGTTTTGTATCCAAATGAGAGTCACTTCTTACTCGTCTGTGTTCTTGCTTCTTGAAGGCCGACCTTGTGGCCGATTGTTTTGAAACAATCTGACTTTCAGTTGTTCGTTCAGTTCTCCGTTCATTCGCTTCTTCCACGTAAGGGCGAGATATTGCTGCTGAGGCAAGCATATCCAGCGGATATCAGATGGCTGGTCCACTCATTCTCCATTTTCTCCATACTGAGTACTCCGCCATTACTGCTCGGTTCAGGCAATTACTAAAACCCAGGACGGGACATCACCGGTTTTAGCAACAACTGTGGGGAGGTCACTGTCCGAGCGATAATATGTCCCATTCCGTCCTGGGTTTTAGCAACAACCCTCGGCTCACACTCCAGGAGAACTGGTGCAACTGAACTTACTTTCATTTTCTTCTAGTTTCCTTTTCCTTTAATTGTTGGTACTGCACCCTTTTTCAATACGGTCCAACGCTCCTCAACAGATCAGAGGTCTCGTACGAGTCCTCAGTAAAATGTGCAGAGCAGAGGAGAGACCACTTCATAGGCGTCCAATGTGCCCGTGAACTTCTCGCAAAACGCGTTCAAATCTTTGCAGTTTGAACATTCTTGGGCCATGAATGCAACATAAATCCACCTTCTGTCGTGTTGCTGTACCGGCCAGCAACACATCTACGTGGCATGGTGATAAATTGGCTCAAAATGGAGGATCAGAGTTGCAGTCAGCTCTGTGTTTTAGTATAGCGGAAATGGCAATGAGACCGATAGCCTTCCTGCTGTGATGTCACAGATGTCAAGATCATTCACTCAGACCGCTACCTATATGAATCATTTTAATCATAAAAATTATTAGATTTATTGTTAACGCTTAAAACTATTCCTGTGCCATTCTTGAGGTCTCAAGGCATTTATAAACAAAAAGTGAGGTCATGGTTCTGCATAGCTCCTTTAAGCCGTTCTGCATGAGTAACAACTGGGAGAAAAGAAGTGCAGTAGTGAGAGAGATAAGGAAAGAAGAACAAGAAAAATGATATCTTCATTTAGTACAGTGCGCACAGCAAGGACATTGTTTAAGATGGGAGGAGAATGTAGTAATTGGATGGAAAGAGATCTGGAGTTGGGAAAGATCAAGAACTTCATTTCTGATAAAGTCAACATACGATGCAATGCCATCCCCAGTCAGCTTAGTCTGCTGGAAGCAAGATAATGATGACAGATGTAGATGTGGAGTAAAAGGAACACTCAAACACATTCTGTCTAAGTGCAAGCTTGCACTGGAAAGATACACTTGGCGTCATAATGAAGTGCTGAAAGTTATAGAAAAAGTAATACAGAAGAAAATCAATCAGTTTAACAGTGGCGAGCTTCCGAAAGTGGAGAAGATAAAGCGAATGAATTTCCAAAAAGCTGGGTGCTTGGGTACTGCAAATAGTCACAGCAAGTCACAGGAGATAGATGAGAGATGGTGCGGAAACTGGAAAGTGACAGTAGATACAGATAATTTCTTGGTTTTGCCAATGGTCCAAACACGTCAACGACCTGATCCTGTGGTATGGTGTGAAGAGAAGAAAGAGGGCATAGAACTAACTGTGCCCTGGGAAAACAACTTTGCTGCAGCAGAAGAGAGAAAAGAGAGCAGATATGAAGAACTGGTAGAAGAGTGTGAAGAACAAGGATGGAAGATTCGGTACCACCATTTGGCTGTCAGCATACGTGGGTACATTGAAAAGAAATTTGTCAACTTATTTCAAAAAACGCTTCTGCTGCACAAACATCGAGGTAAAATAACTGATTAAAAATCTACAGGAGACAGTTGAAAAAGCCTCTCATTGGATTTGGCTGAAAAGGGATGATTCTTCTTGGCTTGAGAACTAGCAGTTGACACCAGCATCATATGAACACCTCCAGTTGGAGGGGACTCGCCACTTCAGAATGCAGTAGAGGAAAAGGGGCTGAAACTGCAAAGTGGTTCTTCCTGATGATGTTCGATGCTGGCTCTGGTGTCGGAGCTGTCCTCTGCAAGCACTGCAAATAAGTGTTTGTTATCCCCTAGATTAGGGCGGCACGGCGGTGTAGTGGTTAGCGCTGTCGCCTCACAGCAAGAAGGGCCGGGTTCAAGCCCCGTGGCCGGCGAGGGCCTTTCTGTGCAGAGTTTGCATGTTCTTGCCATGTCCGTGTGGGTTTCCTCCGGGTGCTCCGTTTTCCCCCACAGTCCAAAGACATGCAGGTTACATAGGTTAACTGGTGACTCTAAATTGACCGTACTGTAGGTGTGAATGGTTGTCTGTGTCTATGTGTCAGCCCTGTGATGACCTGGCGACTTGTCCAGGGTGTACCCCGCCTCTTGCCTGTAGTTAGCTGGGATAGGCTCCAGCTTGCCTGCGAACCTGTAGGACAGGATAAGCGGCTATAGATGATGGATGGATGGTGTCATAGAGAAAATTGAGGTGTTTTTTTCCCTGCCAATCTTCTATTCCGGGCGGCACGGTGGTGTATTGGTTAGCGCTGTTGCCTCACAGCAAGAAGGTCCGGGTTCGAGCCCCGTGGCCGGCGAGGGCCTTTCTGTGCAGAGTTTGCATGTTCTTCCCGTGTCCAGGTGGGTTTCCTCCGGGTGCTCCGGTTTCCCCCACAGTCCAAAGACATGCAGGTTAGGTTAACTGGTGACTCTAAATTGACCGTAGGAGTGAATGTGAGTGTGAATGGTTGTCTGTGTGTCAGCCCTGCGATGACCTGGCGACTTGTCCAGGGTGTACCCCGCCTTTCACCCGTAGTCAGCTGGGATAGGCTCCAGCTTGCCTGCGACCCTGTAGAACAGGATAAAGCGGCTACAGATAATGAGATGAGATGAGATGAGATCTTCTATTCCTCACTCCAACCCAGTAGGTGGCGGTAATGCACCTTTAAGCTGGCATGCCAACCGCCATTAAACCCAAAAGAAGAAGAAGGTTTGTCTCATTTCCATGGACCAGTCCCTAAAATCTCTAAACAAGAGGATAGTAGTTGCTACGTGTTACAGTTGGCATTAGAACACATTCAACTCGAATACAATCAACACTTACATATATTTACTGATGGTTCAAAAAAAAAGATCTCGATTGTGCATCTGGCATTGTAATTCCAAGTCTAAACTTTCAAAAAGATTATAAAATCTCAAACGGTACTATTTTTAGAGCTGAGTTACAAGCAATTACAAAGGCTTTGGAACTTCTTATTGATAAACCTCCCTCTCAAAGTGTGATATTTTCTGATTCCTTGTCTGTCTTACAAAAAATTTAAAAAGAAGATAATGACATAGAATTACTATTAGATTTCCGATATCTTATGTATCACTTAGGGGTGGTGAGGTGGTTTTTTGTTGGATTCCAGCTCATGTGGGTATTATAGGAAATGAAATGGCTGATAAATTGGCCAAAAGATCAATAAATAAAACCTATTATTAGATTAGATTAGATTAGATTAGATTAGATTAGATTAGATTAGATTAGATTAGATTGAACTTTATTGATCCCTTTGGGAGGGTTCCCTCAGGGAAATTAAAATTCCAACAGCATAATTACAGGATAAACAGAGAATAGAAAATAGAGAAAACTCCTAGATAAATTATTTACATATACAAATATAAAAAAGAATAAGATATGGGAAAAGACAAAAGAAAAAAAGTCCAGCAGGAGAGGTATTGCACATTATATTGCACATTGTCCAGTATTGCTTTTTGTCAGGCTAGGCTACTGCTCCTTCCCATCCTCTGTCCTCCTATTACCCCTCCTCCCCCCCAGAGAGGAGTTGTCCAGTCTGATGGCGTGAGGGACAAAGGAATTTTTAAGTCTGTTAGTCCTGCACTTGGGAAGGAGCATTCTGTCACTGAACAGGCTTCTCTGGTTGCTGATGACGGTGTGCAGAGGGTGACTGGCATCGTCCATGATGTTCAGTAGTTTGTCCATAGTCCTCTTCTCTGCCACCATCACCAGAGAGTCCAGCTTCATGCCAACCACAGAGCCGGCCCGCCTGATCAGTTTGTCCAGCCTGGATGTGTCCTTCTTGGATGTGCTGCCCCCCCAGCACACCACGGTGTAAAACAGGACACTGGCGACCACGGACTGATAGAACATCCACAGAAGTTTCCTGCAGATGTTAAAGGACTGCAGCCTCCTCAGGAAATATAGCCTGCTCTGTCCCTTCCTATACAATTGGTTGGTGTTGCAAGTCCAGTCCAGCTTACTGTCCAGCCACAGCCCGAGGTACTTGTAGGAATCCACAGCCTCCACCTCGACTCCCTCAATCAGAACTGGTCGTGACCTTGGTCTGGACCTCCCAAAGTCAATGACCAGCTCTTTGGTCTTCGAGGTGTTGAGCTGCAGATGGTTCCTGTTGCACCAGATGGCAAAGTCCCTCACCAGGCTCCTATACTCCTCCTCTCTGTCATCCCTGATACACCCCACGATGGCTGTGTCACCGGTGAACTTCTGAATGTGACACAGCTCCAAGTTGTAGCAGAAGTCCGCGGTGTACAGGGTGAAGAGAAGAGGGGCCAGCACCGTGCCCTGGGGTGTTCCGGTGCTGCTAATCACAGTGTCGTATTTATGACATTCATTACCCTTTTACCACTGTTGATATTACAAAGCATATCAAAGATGTTATTTTTACAAGATGGCAAGACAGATGGGATAATTCTCAAACTGGTAGATTCTTCTACCAACTTGAACCAAATATTACAACACATACCACATCTCATCTCATCTCATTATCTGTAGCCACTTTATCCTGTTCTACAGGGTCGCAGGCAAGCTGGAGCCTATCCCAGCTGACTACGGGCGAAAGGCGGGGTACACCCTGGACAAGTCGCCAGGTCATCACAGGGCTGACACATAGATACAGACAACCATTCACATTCACATTCACACCTACGGTCAATTTAGAGTCACCAGTTAACCTAACCTGCATGTCTTTGGACTGTGGGGGAAACCGGAGCACCCGGAGGAAACCCACGCAGACACGGGGAGAAGATGCACACTCCACACAGAAAGGCCCTCGCCGGCCACGGGGCTCGAACCCGGACCTTCTTGCTGTGAGGTGACAGCGCTAACCACTACACCACTGTGCCACCCCACATACCACATATTCTGACAAAAACAGAAACAAACAAAGAATAATTACAAGACTTAGATTTGGAAAATGTCTACTTAAAGTGTATATCCTGGACCAATTTCTTTTTTTTTTTTATATGAAAGTATGTCCCTTTACACACTCATCCAGAAGGGTAATTTTGCACACGGCCATCTGTCTACAGCAGAAAAAAAATAAAATAACAAAACACGTCTGGAAAAATCCCAAGGGAGTTTGGAGCCAGAATTGTGACGTCACCTGCAGAAGCGCCAGCAGGCTGCGCGAGCTTTGCACAGTTTCAGTGCACAGCCTGTGTAGACCAAGTTTAGCAGCTAGCGATTTTGCACTGAAATATGGAATTGTCACCTGAGCGCAATGTTACTTCATCTTTGGATGAAGAATATGATGAGATGTCAATTATTTCTTACCCTGGCAACAGCCAACTTGTGAACTCTTGATTTTCTTGGTCTTTTTCTCGGCTCTACTTTGATCCTCGGCTTCCGGGTGCCTCACATGAAGCGCTCCCATTTCTCTCTCATTGTCCGGTCTTTTGGAAAACGATGAGTACTAATCCCATCAAGATTGGTGTTGCTACACCCTCCTACGATACATCTGTTAACCATTTTAATAATTACGTGATAACATTGAAGAAATTTGCAGAAAACCACCGGGTCGTTTTCTCAGAAACAAACCAGCGCTGACGCCTACATACCATTCAGAGGGAGGCGTCCTGCTGCACGCAACGTCATGAAAATCAATGTTTGCTGGGAAATCCAAATGCCAAGTTTTTTCAGAGGCGGACCAATTCGCCTCAAATGGCTTGATTTCAACTGAATTTTTCTGGTATTGCACAAGGTAAAAAAAATTGCACAAAATGCAAAATGTGACAGATATTTGACCAAAGTTTAATATAAAATAGGAGAATTACATTGATCTTGCTCCTGAATTTACCCGTGATATGCACTTTAATTATACACAATTTCTTTTTTTTAAAAAACCCTTCCAATCAATGTACAACTTGTGGTGTAAAAGAACGTCAAACACCTGCTTCTAGATTGTATGAAATATCCAAACTTTCATGATAAAATTATTCAAAAAACGAAATAAACAGTTAGAAATTAATATTAAAAATTCACTTTTACATAAAGAATTTTATGATGACATAAGTTTAGGGCGGCACGGTGGTGTAGTGGTTAGTGCTGTCGCCTCGCAGCAAGAAGGTCCGGGTTCGAGCCCCGTGGCCGGCGAGGGCCTTTCTGTGTGGAGTTTGCATGTTCTCCCCGTGTCCGCGTGGGTTTCCTCCGGGTGCTCCGGTTTCCCCCACAGTCCAAAGACATGCAGGTTAAGTTAACTAGTGACTCTAAATTGACCGTAGGTGTGAATGTGAGTGTGAATGGTTGTCTGTGTCTATGTGTCAGCCCTGTGATGACCTGGCGACTTGTCCAGGGTGTACCCCGCCTTTCGCCCGTAGTCAGCTGGGATAGGCTCCAGCTTGCCTGCGACCCTGTAGAACAGGATAAAGCGGCTAGAGATGATATGAGATGAGATTTATAAGTTTAGGGTGGCACGGTGGTGTAGTGGTTAGTGCTGTCACCTCACAGCAAAAAGGTCCGGGTTCGAGCCCCGTGGCCGGCGAGGGCCTTTCTGTGTGGAGTTTGCATGTTCTCCCCGTGTCCGCGTGGGTTTCCTCCGGGTGCTCCGGTTTCCCCCACAGTCCAAAGACATGCAGGTTAAGTTAACTAGTGACTCTAAATTGACCGTAGGTGTGAATGTGAGTGTGAATGGTTGTCTGTGTCTATGTGTCAGCCCTGTGATGACCTGGCGACTTGTCCAGGGTGTACCCCGCCTTTCGCCCGTAGTCAGCTGGGATAGGCTCCAGCTTGCCTGCGACCCTGTAGAACAGGATAAAGCGGCTAGAGATGATATGAGATGAGATGAGATTTATAAGTTTAGGGTGGCACGGTGGTGTAGTGGTTAGTGCTGTCACCTCACAGCAAAAAGGTCCGGGTTCGAGCCCCGTGGCCGGCGAGGGCCTTTCTGTGCGGAGTTTGCATGTTCTCCCCGTGTCCGCGTGGGTTTCCTCCGGGTGCTCCGGTTTCCCCCACAGTCCAAAGACATGCAGGTTAGGCTAACTGGTGACTCTAAATTGACCGTAGGTGTGAATGTGAGTGTGAATGGTTGTCTGTGTCTATGTGTCAGCCCTGTGATGACCTGGCGACTTGTCCAGGGTGTACCCCGCCTTTCGCCCGTAGTCAGCTGGGATAGGCTCCAGCTTGCCTGCGACCCTGTAGAACAGGATAAAGCGGCTAGAGATGATATGAGATGAGATGAGATTTATAAGTTTAGGGTGGCACGGTGGTGTAGTGGTGTCACCTCACAGCAAAAAGGTCCAGGTTCGAGCCCCGTGGCCGGCGAGGGCCTTTCTGTGCGGAGTTTGCATGTTCTCCCCGTGTCCGCGTGGGTTTCCTCCGGGTGCTCCGGTTTCCCCCACAGTCCAAAGACATGCAGGTTAGGTTAACTGGTGACTCTAAATTGACCGTAGGTGTGAATGTGAGTGTGAATGGTTGTCTGTGTCTATGTGTCAGCCCTGCGATGACCTGGCGACTTGTCCAGGGTGTACCCCGCCTTTTGCCCGTAGTCAGCTGGGATAGGCTCCAGCTTGCCTGCGACCCTGTAGAACAGGATAAAGCGGCTACAGATAATGAGATGAGATGAGATGGTCACAATATGAGAACTAGTAGTTCCAAGAAGCTCAAGCTCAAGATTGGCCAGTAGGTGGCGGTAATTCAAGTTCTGGTTCTACGTCAAAGAAGAAGCGCAAGCAGAAACTACATGGCGGGATTTTCTAGTGTTTTGTTTACACAGTTCTCTCTCAGGTGTTGAATTAAGTTCTGTGGTTTAAATGTAACGTTTCATTCGGAGAAATATGTGTGAAAAGAACAAAAGGGTGAGCAGCGTCCTTAGTAAAAAGGAAGTTTAAAAAAAATATATATGTAGATACTTGTAGGCGGTTTTCGCTTGTTTGTTTGTTTGTTTGTAACACAGTCTGTTGTGCAGGTGAGCCGGTGGCTCGAGACGGTGTTCGGTGCTGACGGACTTCCGGGTTTTGAGGTGAACACGCGCACAGTTGAGCTGCTGGACCAGCTGGCGCACATGAGCGAGCTGAGGTGTAAAGAAGCGGCCTTACTCACAGACGATTACAGACACAAAGCAGCGGAGTACAGCAGTGATGGTACACAACTTTACTGGCACTTATTATTCAGAATCAGAATTACTTTATTAACCCCCGGAGGGAAATTCAAATTTGCAACCAAGCTCCTGAATCAGAGAAGAAGTAAACATGTCTAAAAGTGAGCAATTCCAGCGTTATGGACGTGACACTTGAACTCAAAATGGCAACAAATGACCCAGTGCATGTTTTATTGTCTCCCAGTATTTAAACAGGTGTTGCATATTTTAAGGCTGTACCATACTGGAGAAGTGATAGAACAAGAACAATTCCCATAGTACATCTAGGGCATGCCAGAAAATGCCAATAAAAGATGCGTTATGGATGTGACAGAAAAAGTATCACTTTTCTTGGGTGACTGTACATTTTTATCAAACTCTGTGAAATTGTAAACCTAATGTCGAAATGGAGATATCCATTTGATAGAGGGGTCCAAGGTGAATGTTAAAAAATCTTTGTTTAAAATATTTTGTATTTCATGCAGAGTTTCGGAAGGAAAAGTCAGCGTTATGGATGGACGAAATTCCGTTATGGATGTGACGCGTCTGAAATAGACATGGCCTATGTTTAGAAAATCAGCAATTTAACCACCATAACCCTTTGAAAAACTCTCTAAATATCAGCTAAAACTATCAAAGTTCTTAAATAATATTTAGGATGGCTATTGTTTTGCTGTTTTGTGGATTTTAGCATACATTTCTGTGGCTTGTGGCAATAATATAGAATTGTACATGATCAAAGTTGATTTTAGCTTGGGGTTTACATTATAAGAAAGAAAGACTGACAGTGACATATTAGGTTGGTTACAAATTGGTTCAACTTATTCACATCTGTAAAATACAGGCCTAGGTGAGATCTCTGGAAGTGGTTTTGATGTATTACATGTTGCTTTATTTTTGCATGGTGAGGTTGACATTTACATGGAATTGCCCAAATAGAAGATAAAATAGTCTTTAAAAAAAAAATAAATAAAATTTAAATAAGTTCAGTGACTGAAGTAAAAGCAAAATGAAGTGATGTTATATACAATTCCTATATACATATATTGCACCTGAGTTACGGATACATGAGAAGACAGTGTACCACAGTCAAGTCAAGTTTATTTGTATAGCGCTTTTAACAGTAAACATTGTCGCAAAGCAGCTTTACAGAATTTGAAAGACTTAAAATATGAGCTAATTTTATCCCTAATCTATCCTGTAGTGCAATACCTCACTCCATAATGTGAAACACAACACATTCACCTCACCTCAGGACTGTGCACCTTAAGGCCAATTTATGCTGACAATGCAGTCCTCGCATATGGTGTCGCAGATGGCGTCTGCGTAGCCCCCCCCTTCGCAGACGCTCTGTGCTCACCTCCCAAAAATCGTGACCACCGCAGAAGCCTTGCAGACAGCGTTGCAGACAAGAGGGCTCTGATTGGTCCACTCTACATCCGCTGTACACGCACTTCCGCTTCCCTACTTTCCTGGTTGGGTTTGTTTTCACTACCACCATTTTTAAAAACACGAGCGAAGATGGAGCAGCACGAAGAGCGGTTGATCGAGGAAGTGAGGAAGTACATACATCTATACGACTCCAGTTCTAGTCATTATAAGTAACCGGAGGATAAACACTCCACTAACCACACCCACCAACTACTCCTAGCGATTTCGCGACTTCGCGCCCCCTTGCGTTGTGGCGGTGAATAACATCGCGCACGCCTATTACTCCCCACTCAACGATAAATTACAACTGTCTGCGAAAAGCTATCTGCGAAAGCCTTGTCGCAAGAGCATGCAGAGGCCCTTACACACAGCACAGACACCTCAGGACTGTGCACCTTAAGCCTAGGTCACAACCGGACGTACGATTTTTTGGCCGTGCGATTTTTGGCGTTTCCCAAATCGCTGCTTTTTTTTGTTGTTGTTGTTCATGGAGAAAGACACACGTTGGCCGTAAGTTTGTCTTGCAACCTGAAAAAAACGTAAGCGCCCGTAGAGTTTGTTTGACATGACAAAGAACCTCTGCGGCCGGTCTGCAGCCAGTCTACGGCTTGAAAATCAGCAAGTCACACGTGCGCCCTCGGTGCGTTTCACGCGTGCCCTCCATGCGTTTCTTGCACGTAGACCAGCCGTAAGCGCACATACGGCCGATTGTGACCGAGGCTTTACACACAACACATACGCCTCAGGACTGTGCACCTACCTTACCTTGCAATACTTCATAAATGTGTACAACCCCGATTCCAAAAAAGTTGGGACAAAGTACAAATTGTAAATAAAAACGGAATGCAATAATTTACAAATCTCAAAAACTGATATTGTATTCACAATAGAACATAGACAACATTATCAAATGTCCAAAGTGAGACATTTTGAAATTTCATGCCAAATATTGGCTCATTTGAAATTTCATGATAGCAACACATCTCAAAAAAGTTGGGACAGGGGCAGTAAGAGGCTGGAAAAGTTAAACGTACAAAAAAGGAACAGCTGGAGGACCAAATTGCAACTCATTAGGTCAATTGGCAATAGGTCATTAACATGACTGGGTATAAAAAGGGCATCTTGGAGTGGCAGTGGCTCTCAGAAGTAAAGATGGGAAGAGGATCACCAATCCCCCTAATTCTGCGCCGACAGATAGTGGAGCAATATCAGAAAGGAGTTCGACAGTGTCAAATTGCAAAGAGTTTGAACATATCATCTACAGTGCATAATATCAAAAGATTCAGAGAATCTGGAAGAATCTCTGTGCGTAAGGGTCAAGGCCGGAAAACCATACTGGGTGCCCGTGATTTTCGGGCCCTTAGACGGCACTGCATCACATACAGGCATGCTTCTGTATTGGAAATCACAAAATGGGCTCAGGAATATTTCCAGAGAACATTATCTGTGAACACAATTCACCGTGCCATCCGCCGTTGCCAGCTAAAACTCTATAGTTCAAAGAAGAAGCCGTATCTAAACATGATCCAGAAGCACAGACGTCTTCTCTGGGCCAAGGCTCATTTAAAATGGACTGTGGCAAAGTGGAAAACTGTTCTGTGGTCAGACGAATCAAAATTTGAAGTTCTTTATGGAAATCAGGGCCGCCGTGTCATTCGGACTAAAGAGGAGAAGGACGACCCAAGTTGTTATCAGCGCTCAGTTCAGAAGCCTGCATCTCTGATGGTATGGGGTTGCATTAGTGCGTGTGGCATGGGCAGCTTACACATCTGGAAAGACACCATCAGTGCTGAAAGGTATATCCAGGTTCTAGAGCAACATATGCTCCCATCCAGACGACGTCTCTTTCAGGGAAGACCTTGCATTTTCCAACATGACAATGTCAAACCACATACTGCATCAATTACAGCATCATGGCTGCATAGAAGAAGGGTCCGGGTACTGAACTGGCCAGCCTGCAGTCCAGATCTTTCACCCATAGAAAACATTTAGCACATCATAAAACAGAAGATATGACAAAAAAGACCTAAGACAATTGGGCAACTAGAATCCTACATTAGACAAGAATTGGTTAACATTCCTATCCCTAAACTTGAGCAACTTGTCTCCTCAGTCCCCAGACGTTTACAGACTGTTGTAAAGAGAAAAGGGGATGTCTCACAGTGGTAAACATGGCCTTGTCCCAACTTTTTTGAGATGTGTTGTTGCCATGAAATTTAAAATCACCTAATTTTTCTCTTTAAATTATACATTTTCTCAGTTTAAACATTTGATATGTCATCTATGTTCTATTCTGAATAAAATATGGAATTTTGAATCTTCCACATCATTGCATTTCGTTTTTATTTACAATTTGTACTTTGTCCCAACTTTTTTGGAATCAGGGTTGTAATATTTTATTTTATAATGTGAATCTCTTGTGCAATAATTTTATAATGTGACTCTCTCTGTGCAATAATTTATATGTGCAATGGGCAATACCTCACTCCATAATGTGTAACACAACACACACACCTCAGGACTGTGCACTTTACCCCCCTTACACACACACACCCCTTTCCCCCCCTTCCTCCCTCTCTCTCTCTCTCTCTCTACGCTGTTTTGCACTGTTATTGGAGATGCTTTAATCTCATTGTACATGTGTATAGTGACAATAAAGGCATTCTATTCTATCCCCAACGAGCGCGACGGTGGCAAGGAAAAACTTCCTCAGACGACACGAGGAAGAAACCTCGAGAGGAACCAGACTCAAAAGGGAACCCATCCCCATCCGGGCAACAACAGACAGCATGACTATAACATTTACAGTCCTAACAAAGTCAGCTTCATTGACGCTATAAACCCCCCACCAACGGAAACCCGAGTGCAAAACTGTTCACGACAACCGCAGTCCCAAAGTCAGCAAGTCAACTGCAGTCCCCAGCCACAAAAACACCACTGCAAGAGTCCAGAGCGTCCTCCAGGCGTGACCCCCAATATGCACTTGGCTTTACTCCACCAAAATTTGCCTCTCAAAATGCGGGCAATTGCATTTTAGAGTGTTAAAAATTCCAGAATTTCCCTGGGGGGAGATTGCCTTTGGCATGCAACACATCGTTTCCCCCCTATCCAAAACTTCCTGCTGCCACCTCTGGGAAAGTATCACTCAAATTCGAACTGATTAAACTTAAAAGTTCAACTGCTGCCTTAAAAAATGTGAATGAATTCGACTGGAAGATAAACGTTTGTTTCCACACAAAAAGTTATACAAGTTATTTAACTAAAGATAATTTGTTGTTTCAAGTTGACACTGAGTGATAATTGGTAAATTGTTATTGTGATATGGCCATTCATACCATCATAGAATCGAATATCGCGATTTCGCAGAACTATTCACTTTCCTCCAGAAACAAACTCCTTCAATGACTCTGTATAATGTAGCATGATGCGTAGGACTAGCTTAATAAATATTAGGCCTATTATATTAGAATCTTACTGTCCGCAGTAGCAGAGGAGGGAGTATGGAGGAGCACACATCAGGTCATGGGTGGGGGTGACCCCCCCCCCCCCCAAAAAAAAAAAACCCACAAACAAACAGGCCTTTGTTTACCCAAAACTGGAGTAAATGGCAGAAAAGTACCATATATACACTACCGTTCAAAAGTTTGGGATCACTTTGAAATGTCCTTATTTTTGAAAGAAAAGCACTGTTCTTTTCAATGAAGATCAAAATCAAAAAATCAAGTTTATTTGTATAGCGCTTTTAACAATAAACATTGTTGCAAAGCAGCTTTACAGAATTTGAATGACTTAAAACATGAGCTAATTTTATCCCTGATCTATCCCCAATGAGCAAGCCTGTGGCGACGGTGGCAAGGAAAAACTCCCTCAGACGACATGAGGAAGAAACCTCGAGAGGAACCAGACTCAAAAGGGAACCCATCCTCATTTGGGCAACAACAGACAGCCTGACTATAATATTAACAGTTTTAACAGGTATAACCCTCAACTGTCCTCATGGGGCCAGGGCTCGAAATTAACTTTTTTTCTTTGTGTCCCCCAGTGGTCCCGAATTCTGTGTTGTGTTGTCCCGAATGGAAGCAATAGTGTCCCCATTTTTTTCCTCTCTGAAATAACCAGTGGTTAATATTATCATATGAAGTTACTATTATATTTGTAACTATGTGATTTTGAACCCTTTATATCATTTTTACAATAAGTCACAAGACACAAGCGACACATGTCCTATACATCATCTACTTCAAAATTACAGTTATTGCATTTTCAGTTTATTAAACTTTGGCGATCTCACTGTATGAATAGATACCCGTTTATTTAAAGGGGCCAACTAGCTCATTCAGAAAATGTTTCAACTCACTACATCTGCAGTACACTTTAGTTGAAAATAAGACCCCTTTTATGTTCATTTCATCTACTTATACCTTGAATATCTGTTGGCACTTATAAGGCCAACTTATCATTTTCACCATTACCGTTATCCATTTTTATGAACTTTCCGTTATCCATTACCGTTATCCATTTTTATGAACTTTCCGTTATCCCTTTTATGAACTTTCGCTGCCGGGTGCAAATGTTAGCAACATCAGCATAGTGGCAGGTCCGAGCCTAGTTGTGCTGCTGACTGACTAAACTTTCTGAACTAGAAAGACACCAAGAAAACTCACTTATTCTGTTGAACGCTATCTTCCGTCAATATCATCCACATCATTCCTGTTGTATTTTATAACGTGTCTAACAGTGTTCATTAAGTTCATTCAGTTGCTAGCGTTGCCTGCAGACCAGGCGATGACACTTTGGATCCTGAAGGTCCCGGAGACGTTATGTCTGGGCTTTCAGTTTCTTCCCCGCGGTCGGTCCGCTTCAACCACTTAAGCGTTTTTGTTCTGGCAAGAGTCGGCGCAGCGTGTGCGGTAGCAATTCCATTCCAAGTCCATATAATGCGGACTCCGGCCGAAGATTCTAGAACAGAATGCGCTGCTCTGTAGCCTACGGATGCAGGTGCATCGAAAGTGTAGCTACTATGTATTTTCACTGTTAACGTTTTAAAATTAAAATTGACAAATTAGGTGAATGTCTACGTATGTGTTACGGCTTTGTAGATAATATTAATGTAGAACTTTTTTTCTGGATCTATTTTTTTCCATTGTCCCGGGATTGTCCCAGATATGATAATTTTGTGTCCCGATGACATTTTTTATGGTCCCCGGGACATCGGGACACCGTTAGTTTCGAGCGCTGCATGGGGCCATCCTTCACAGGAGCGGTGCGATAAAACTCCGACCAGACACAGGGCACCAGGATGGATCAAGCAGGTCTGAGGGGCAGAAGAGGCCAGCATCTCAATCCCAGGATCAACATACAACTCAGAGGGACAGATTGGGGGGGGGGAGAGAAAGAAAACGCGTTGTTAGGTATGCCCTAAAAATGATAAGTATTAAATCTGTGTGGTAGGCTCGCAGAGACGAGAGTCTTTACATCAGGCATAACACACAACAATGGCATGTTAATATGGTAAAATATATCATGATCTGCTCTGGCTGGATGCTTGATTGGGTGATGGGAGCACACTCCTCAGCAATGATGAGATGCAGATGGGACCCTTAGGGCTGGCCAAGACAATTCAGTTACATTTCACCGGGTCTGGGACATACGACAATGTCTGACGGCCGATCACTTTAAACTAATCAGAAATCCACTCTATACATTGCTAATGTGGTAAATGACTATTCTAGCTGCAAATGTGTGGTTTTTGGTGCAATATCTCCATAGGTGTATAGAGGCCCATTTCCAGCAACTCTCACTCCAGTGTTCTAATGGTACAATGTGTTTGCTCATTGCCTCAGAAGGCTAATGGATGATTAGAAAACCCTTGTACAATCATGTTAGCACAGCTGAAAACAGTTGAGCTCTTTAGAGAAGCTATAAAACTGACCTTCCTTTGAGCAGATTGAGTTTCTGGAGCATCACATTTGTGGGGTCGATTAAATGCTCAAAATGGCCAGAAAAATGTCTTGACTATATTTTCTATTCATTTTACAACTTATGGTGGTAAATAAAAGTGTGACTTTTCATGGAAAACACAAAATTGTCTGGGTGACCCCAAACTTTTGAACGGTAGTGTAAAACATGGTCAAAACGCGGAGAACAAAAACAGAGTAAAAACAGCACTGGAGCTCATGAATGAGCTCCCTATGTTGGGAGAGGTGCACCTTTTATAACGGGTGTCCGACGAGCCCAAACTGGCCTCAGGAGAGCGCCTGAATACCCCCTGACTCCCAATGTCTGTGTACTTACAAAAAAATCTGCATGTGCCTTCATGTTCTTTTGTCTGTGAACATTTATTTTCATAGCATAATACAACTGCAAATCAGAAAAAGTTGAGACGGTATGTTGAAATTAAAACTAAAAACAGTGATTTGTAAATGAGCTTTGACCTGTACTGCACTCAAAACAACACAGCAGCACATTTGATGTTTTACCTCATGAATCCCCCCCCCCAAACAAACACATTTCAATTTGATTCTTTAAAAAAAAAAAGTTGGGACTGTGGCGGCACGGTGGTGTAGTGGTTAGCGCTGTCGCCTCACAGCAAGAAGGTCCTGGGTTCGAGCCCCGTGGCCGGCGAGGGCCTTTCTGTGCGGAGTTTGCATGTTCTCCCCATGTCCGCGTGGGTTTCCTCCGGGTGCTCCGGTTTCCCCCACAGTCCAAAGACATGCAGGTTAGGTTAACTAGTGACTCTAAATTGACCGTAGGTGTGAATGTGAGTGTGAATGGTTGTCTGTGTCTATGTGTCAGCCCTGTGATGACCTGGCAACTTGTCCAGGGTGTATCCCACCTTTCACCCGTAGTCAGCTGGGACAGGCTCCAGCTTGCCTGCGACCCTGTAGAACAGGATAAAGCGGCTAGAGATAATGAGATGAGATGAAGTTGGGACTGTAAAGCATTTACTACTTTCTAATGCGGCCATTCCACCTCACATCACTTAAGATGTTTAGGGACTGAAGACACCAAGTGATAGTGTTTCAGGTGACATATAACACCTGAAACATATATATTCTTTGTCCCAGTCTTCCTGCAAACAGGTCTTTAGGTGTGCAGCAGTATGGGGTCTTCATTATCTTTTTTTTTTTTTCCCCCCAAAAAAAATTTGCCACACAATCTCTATTGGGGACAGAGGAAACAGGCACCCTCTTCTTCTGCAGCCATGCCTTTGGTAAAGTGTGCAGAATGTGGTTTTGCAATGTTTTGTTGAAGCATGAATGGGCGTCCCTGGAAAAATGTCGTCCTGAAGGCAGCACATGTTGCTCCAAAACCTTTTTCTGCATTAATGCTGCCATCACAGCAGTGTAAGTTACCTTTTCCAAGGACACTGATACAACCCCAAACCATAACGGACCTTGAATTTTGGGCTTGTTGCTGGTAATAGTCTGGGTGGTCCTTTTCATCTTTGGTCCCGAGTACATGGTGGCCATCCATTATCCATAATCGCTTATCCTGTGCAGGGTCGCAGGCAAGCTAGAGCCTATCCCAGCTGACTATGGGTGAGAGGCGAGGTACACCCTGGACAAGTCACCAGGTCATCACAGGGCTGACACATGGAGACAAACAACCATTCACAATCACGTTCACACCTACGGTCAATTTAGAGCCACCAGTTAGCCTAACCTGCATGTCTTTGGACTGTGAGGGAAACCGGAGCACCCGGAGAAAACCCACGCGGACACGGGGAGAACATGCAAACTCCACACAGAAAGGCCCTCATTGGCTACTGGGCTCGAACCCAGAACATTCTTGCTGTGAGGCGACAGTGCTAACCACTACACCACCGTGCCGACGTGGCATCCATTTCTCCCCCCCCCCCAAAAAAAAGACCTGGAATACTAATTCATCCGACCAGAATATACATTTTTACTATGTGATGGTCCATCCCAGATGCCTCCAAACCCCAAGAAGTCAACAGCGCATCTGGACACCATTAACATAATGCTTCCTTTTCACACAGTAAAGTTTTAACTGGCATTTGTGACTGTAACTCCGTATTGTAGCGTTTGACAAAGTCATCCCAAGCATGTGGTGATGTAATGCTGTAATCTCATGTAATGTAACGAATATCCTGGTTACACAGTTGGACTTTTTTGACCATATAGGACACAGTTATAGAAGTTATGGTTATTTTTTTTTAATCACATTCTGTTACCTTGCCAAATGAGGATGGGTTCCCTTTTGATTCTGGTTCCTCTCAAGGTTTCTTCATGTCATCTCAGGGAGATTTCCTCGTCACTGTTGCCTCAGGCTTGCTCATCAGGGGTAAATTCAGGGTTTTTTCTAGAAAAATTTAGTATGAGGGCGCTCACCGTGGCGAGGGAGCGAAGCGGGGGGGGGAGATGGTGCCGGTTGTCCCCCCCCCCGCCGTGCAAAGCCTTTGAAAAATGCTCCAATGGGACATTCTGAGGCTATCTGAGAGGGAAATTGTAACAAATTGTCTGTCAACATTGAAAAAGAAGTAATCATCTTCTGCCCCAGACAGTCTTTGGCTTTCTTCCGTTTCGTGCCGCGGGATGACATCTTTAAATGCCCAAGTGTCAACAAAAACAACTCGCGAACTACTTCTGTCAAAAGCTCCCGCGCCGGTGGGTGAAAGGTCATTCAGTCTCGAGAAATCTCGCTCTACAAGTCAGCTGACCTTGTATGTAACCCATGTCAAATCTTGCGAGAGCAGCCGTGACAAGTAAACAACTAAACAACATGGCGCCTCAGTCTGGAAAACGCCAATTCGGATTGTTTTTGCACCGTCTGGCGGTGTATCTACTATGATTGGAATATTTTTGGAGCAATTATAACGTATTTGATGATCAGACACATTGTCACGTAGTGTTGCTGGGATGTTTTCACGGAGTCGGTAAGGGGGCGCACGCCGAGAGTAAGAGGGCGCAGCGTCCCTGTTCCCCCGTTTAGACGAAAGCCTGAAATTCATATATTTAAAATTTATATTTTTCTGTCATGCTGTTTTGTGACTCTTCCTATTATTAAAAGCGCTATACAAGTAAAATTGACTTGACGATCAGCTATAGATGAACGATGGTTCTGTGATTCAGTGCCGTCTGAGGGATTAGAGATCACGGGTGTTCAGCTTAGGCTTGTGCCCTTGCCCTTAATGCACCGAAATTCCTGCAAGTTCCTTGAATCATTTAATTATACACTGTAGAGGGTGAAACATATCCAAATCCCTTTCTATCTTTCTTTGAGGAACATTCTTTTTAAACATTTCAATACTTTTCTTACACATTTGTTGAGAAAATTTGAGATCCTCGGCCTATCTTTACTCCTCAAAGACTAGGCTGTTCCTGGATACTGATTTTGTACCAAATCATGATTACAATCACCTGTTTCAAATCACATCATTAGCTAATTGTTTTATCTTGTAATTAGTCCTGAATTGCCCCGTCCCAACTTTTTTTTGGAATGTGTTGCAGGCCTGAAACGCAGGAATGGATGTATATTAACAAATGAAATGAAGTTGACCAGACAAAACTTGAAATATCTTGGGTTCATTCTGTCTGCAATGAAACAAGTCAAACTGAATTTAGAAATTGCTAGGGCTGTAACGATACACCCAACTCACGATTCGATTCGTATCGCGATTTTTGACCCACGATTCGATACGCCCACGATTTTTTTTAAAATGTTTTTTTAAAGTAGTAAATTTGACTTAAAATTTACTTACATTAACTATTTAATAACAAATTATTCAGACCACTGCAGAGAATGAGTAATATGTATGCAAAAATGAACAAATGTATATCCAAAGATTGTTTTATTTTTCAAAATAATACTGTTGAGCCGGAAGCTCTGTTTTTTTTCGGTTCTGAAAAAGACATTTTTCCAAATCGTGTAAATCCGTTAAGATTTTTTTTTGGGGGGGTGGCTCTCTCACTCTCATAGGGCCAATGATTTTCTGTGATCGCGGAAAACAGATGGAAATTACGGAATTTTTATGGTGAAACATTGCTCACGTGTCAAAATGTAACTGCCGCAGAAGGCTTCCGCCCAAGCAGACATGCCTTCAGTGTTGCCAGATATTGCTAACGTTTTCCACCCCAAAATATGTTCAAAACCAGCCAAAAAGCACCTAAACCTGCCCAATCTGGCAACACTGCATGCCTTTCCGGTCAAGTGATTGTGATTGGCTTGTGGCACACCTAGCCAGCCAATGAGCTGCTTATTTACAGATTCGCTCCCCGCGTCGCAACCAGAATGGCGATCGCTTAAAAGAAATGAATCCTCTGCCAGTGGCGAGTGTGGACGTTGCGTGACTCGCAGAAGATTGTTGCAGGTCGGCGAAAAAACGACTTACTAATAGATATAAAAAAATAAAAGTAATTTAAGTTTAAAATGTAATTTAAATAAAAAGTAAAGTATTCATAAATTGAAGTTTGGAAGCGCCTCTGTTTTTGGGCTGAGGAGAAGTTTGAAAGGGTGTACCGCGATTCTGCCTTCTTGTATCGCGATACGGATCGTGGCTCTGCGTATCTCGATTTCGATGAAAATCCCTCACCTTTTGGCGAAATTCGCCGTTTTGAAACCAAAACGGGTGACCTACGTGATTCGTGTAGATCCGATGAGAAAAAAAATGGGGGGGGTTTGATATTGACCCAAAGGGCAAGGAGGTCGCTTCGCATCCATAGACAGTTCGTGCTGGTTTGCGCCTCCTCCTCCTGCTTTGATATTGACGCGATAGCAACAAGTACATCTCGCTGCGAAGGGCAAGCAGCATCATTTCGTGCCTCTTCTCCTGCTGGCCAGAGCGTGCACACATCAGTCAGAGTGCAGACCAGACCACCAGAAGCTGGAAGCTGGATTGAGTCATCGGACTGAATTTCCTACTTTTTTCAAACTTTCCTGATTGCTATCAAAACAAACAAAACTTCCGGCTTGATTACGTCAGCATTCGAAAGAGGGCGCGCGTGTCTTTTGACGTGCTGTCCGTGCTGAAAGAAATCAAATTAAAAGTCTCAAATTTGATTTAATAAAAGACAGCAGCAAAGAAGAAAGTATTCAGCCTTGATTTAAAAAGAACTGAAAGCTGCAGGTACTTCCATATCTTGGCAGGCTGAGTGGTATGCTGGGGCACCTCTTGCCAGCAGACCAGGATATCCAGAGGGAACTTGTGCGGTTCAGTGTTGACCTGACCATCCCCAGCTTCAAGGAGGGAGAGAGCATCGTGGAGTGGTGGGGTCATGTCTTCAACAAACCAGACAAGTACCCCTCCCTGGGTGCACTGGTTAAGTGTTGCCTCTCCATCTTTCATGGACCTAGAGTTGAGTCCTCATTTAGTCTGATGAATGGTGTAATTGATCAAAGGAGTGGCAACATGAATGTGGAAACATTTAATGCAATACAGACGGTCAAGTACACGCTGATGTCCAGGGGGAAGACAGCTATGCAGCTCTTTAGAAGGGAGGACGTGAAGTTTGGGGAAGTGGACAGAACATTGTGCAAGAACATTAACTCTGCAGCAGCCACATACAAACACCAGCAGAGGGTGGACAAGGAGGAAAAGCAGCAGAGCAAGTATGGCTCTCAAGCAACTTGCAGTGCTCAGCAGGCCAAGAAACAGTCTGCTGAAGGAGAGAAGCGGGCAAGGCTGAAACATGTGGCAACTCTGCGAAAGCAGGCCATGGAGACACTGGTGAGCCAGGCAAATAAAAGGAAAAAATGATCACTATTCCTTGTGTGTTCTCCACTTTCTTCGTTCTATTATTCGCATTTTTTCCAGGGCATAATTTCACTATAACTACATGTATTTGAATTTGTATTTGTACTGTATGTCCTTGTGCAAATGTCAATACAGTATACTTAGTAAGGAGGCTATAATATTTATTCTGGGGGAGGACCCCCCAAACAAAATAAAACAACACCAGAGGCCACGTCACCACTCTCGCCACTCTCACCACTTCTCACCTTTTTCACCCCTGATCCGTTTTCATGCCTGATAATATATCTCGCCAAGCCCTACTGCCAGGTTTTGTTGAGTCTGTGCCCACTGTAGTTTCAGATTCCTGTTTTTGACCGACGGGAGCAGAACCCAGTGTGGTCTTCCACTGTTGTAGCCTATCCACCTCTGAGATGTGGGCCATTTTCAAAAAATTGTACCAATTACGGTAAAGAAATGAAGAAAAAATTTTGTCACTCTTTCTATAAATGTACAAAAAGATTGCCCATTGATTTTAAAATCAAGTCCTACTAATCAGCAAAGCTAGATTCCTATTATTTTTATAAAACATTAATTTTTCTGAAATTGTGGCTTTCTTTACCGTTACCATATCAAAAAAGCTTTTATTATATTTCATCTGGTACACAATGACTTAAAATATTTTAAATTCAATTCTATTTGCCTATTTGGCCCGGAAATCTAGAGAAAAACAGACATTTATGCATGATTTTCTCTTTACCGTTACCAGAGTTTCTTTAACGTTACTAGGAATGGTAACGGTAAAGAAAGTGTATGGTAACGGTAAAGAGGTGTCTCATTCTCTTACAACACAGCGTGACAGTTATGCTTTCAAATAATTGCTCATATTTCATCACTCAAACTTAATCAACAACTACAAATAGTTTCTATTTGATCACTGATGTCTGTAAGATGACGTGCATCACGGTAAAGTATATTTGTGTGACATGAGTAATTAATGAAATGTTTTGCTCACCTTTCAGCCTCCACTGCCTCAAAAAAAATTCAAAATGGAGTCCCAACATCCTGGCACTTCAGGATGTCGAACAGCTCCCTCTTTAGCAAGCACTAGGAACTAATTATTTTCAAAAATGTTTTTGGGTAACGGTAAAGAAACTAAAGTAACACAACAATATTTTTTGAATTTATAAAAAAAAAATCAGATAATATACTCAATACTTTTGTTTAAACACCTAATTAGTTATTTTTGTGAAAAATAAAATTTAATCCTGAGTAAGTTCAAGAATGTAAGATATATTTATGAATAATTAGTTTTTGCATTGATAACGGTAAAGAAAAATTATAACATAAATCACTCTTATTTTTCTTATTAAATAAGATAACTTCAGTATGAAAATTTAGAGAGGTTTTTATTGTCTATGCAGTTATGTGAATCATTTTTCAATTAAACCCCTCTGTTCTGATGAGAAACTGAAAAATAAGTGAAGACTTCTTTACTGTAATAGGTACATTTTTTTTTTAAAAATGGCCCATGTGTGTTCTGAGATGTTTCCACCTCCCACAGTTATAGAGTGCTTATTTGTGTTACCGTAGCCTTCCTGTTAGCCAGTTTGGCCAGGGAGAAAACGGGGTAGGTGGGATCAAAAAAAAAAAGAAAGAAAGAATGACTTTGTATTTTGAAGTTAATAGGACATGATCCTGAAAAACTACAAAGTCCTTCATCCTGAAGACCGTCCTTTGTCTGAAAACCAAGAAACTGCTTTTTTGTTACAGACTGCTGGCACTGGATTTGAAAACAGTGCTTGCAAAGCAACTGTGCCACAATTAAAAACCATGTTTCTATTTAATGCCCGCATTGAGTACAAAAGGAATGAATGGGAACTGACCCAAAACCAGACTTTAAAATTTGTGTAACAGCGGAGGTGGTAAAAGTATGTGATAAAAGTACTGACGTTACCCATGTTACTATCAGAAAAATGCACTGGGATGTGTTTTGTTGCATTATTATCATGTTAATATAATAATTATATCATATTGGAAAAGTATTGTGGCACAGAGAGGAAATCAGTTCTGTCCAAAACCTACAGAACAAAAAACAGACCGTCAGTGACAGCGTAGCTCACTCTGGCCCCGTCTAGTCCAGAAGGAACGATCTAAAGTGGGCCACTTTGCGCGATACATGTTGCAAACTATATACACCCTAGGAATACCGACCTATTTGCCAGAAAGAATCCAAAACGGTGAGAAATTGACCGAGAAGAAGTGATTTTTGTTAAACTGCTCATTAAGACTTAATTAGCCCATAAATTCATTAATAACTGTAATGAAGCAAATCTGGGTAGAAGTTATATGCACCCTAGGTACCCCGACCTTCATGCCAGAAAGAATCAAAATCGGTGAAGAATTGAGAGAGAAGTGATTTGTGTGGAAATTGCTCATTAGGGCTTAATTACTTCATATCTTCATTCATAATTGCAGTTATGCAAATTTGGGTAGAAGTTATATGCACCCCAGGCAGACCTACCTTCCTGCCAAGAATAAAAAAAATCGGTGAAGAATTGAGAGAGAAGAAGCAATTTTCTTGAAATGTGGATGACGGACAGCACATGATGGCATCAGCTCCTTACCTATGAGCTAATAATGATATTAGTATTGATTATCGACACTTTTTTATTAGAATGTTCACGGTTCTAAAATTACAAGTAGCAATAACACTAAGTGTTTGAACTTTACTACATACTCATCCCTTGGTGGACACTTGTGTGATGTACTAGATGAAAAAATAATACAAAATAATTAGGTGAAAGTGGATGGGATCCAAACTAATTAAGCTGCTTTCCTTTGTTATTATAGCTACCCACTTTCAGGAAGTGCTACTTCAGGGTGTCGGGCTTCAACCCAGAAGTGTTGCCAAATCCACTTCTGATTTTTTGTCTGTGTTAGAGGGCAGCGCCGAGGTCCTTAAAGTTCGAGACACATCAATGGGAAGGTAATATACCTGCATTTCAGTTCAACGTTACATTTGAATACACGTGTCTGTTCACAGATTCAGTTTATGCAGAGTTTCTCAAAAATGTCAAAATTTGTGGTGGAGCGTGTGCTTGTAGAAATTTGCAAATACTGTGTCCTTGAGTAACCCGAAGTGACCGATGCCTGTTTGTTTGCTACAAAGCTGTGTAATGCAGCTGCGATTCCAGTGATGGACAGCATCTGAATTGAGACTTTGTGTTTTATGCAAGTTGAGCTACAGTTAAAAAAAAAAAAAAAGCTTCAGTGCATTCTTTGGACCAGTCCTTTAGCACTGGATGTCTAGTGTCTTCTCAACGTATTCCACAATGTCGTGTGGATTCTACAAATCCAAATCAACATCAATGACTAATGTAAACTCAGAAAATTGCCTATGTATCACTGTATGGGCATTTTTGAAGCATTTGGTTCTCCTCCAATTGTTGCTCATCACTTTCCATAGAATTATAGCATAAACTGTACCAGAATATGAGAATGTAGTGTCTCTAGGGGTGTTCACACGGCAACTTTTACTCTGGTGTAGCACCGGGGCTGCCCCGGTAGAGCGTTCACACGGTACAAAGTTATACCGGTGTAGCCCCTGAAAGCTGCTTAAACCGGTGCAAATCTAACCCTGCTCGGGAGGTGGTTTAAGAAATTTACTCCGGAGTAAATGCTAGTTTGTGGGGCAGCACCGATATAAAATGGGACGTCTGAACGCTACAGGGTTAGACTCGCTACGCGTGAGGAGAGTTGATTACATACGGGCATTGCATAATTTACATCCTGGTATTTTTGCGCTTCCAAAATGGCGAATATCAACAACAACAGAACTGCGTGTCTTCCAGTGTTGCCAGATTGGGCGGTTTTAAGTGCATTTTGGCGGATTTGGACATATTTTGGGCTGGAAAACGTCAGCAGTATCTGGCAACACTGGTGTCTTCATCCACGTTGTTTTCCCGGCACTTGGTGATGCCATGACAACCGGGAAAAGGAAGTACATTTTCACGCATGTGCTTATTTCATTTCCGCATTATTACTATCATATAGCACGGTCGCAAAAACTGCCGTGTGAACGCCAGTGGGGCTGCACCGGTGCTAACACGCTTCTCTCTAGTAAGCAGGTTTGTGACGTGTGAACGCTCCACAAAATTTACACCGGTGTAAGATATATCGCAACAAAATACATCGGTGCAGCATCGATGCAAATATGTGCCGTGTGAACACCCCTTCTGAAACTGGAATATTTAGTCTAGTTTACTAAGTAACCTAAGGCATAAAAGTACTGTAGCTAGCTAAATTGTGGCTTTGTTTTGATAATTTATTTATAAGCATCGTATTACAGAGTTCTAACAGTGCTGCATTCCTTTTAGCAACTATACCAACTTATTTCTAGTTGAAATACTAAAACCCGCCTATTTACATTTGAGAAAAGGCTACAATTGAATATAAATGTCTATCCTGTGGAATATACCATTATCTAAATGATTAAAATACCACCCCTGCATTGTGGTATGAAGTTGACGATCGTTAATTAACTCTTGGCTTTACAGCTTTGTCCCTGCAATTAATAAACTGACCAGCGACCTGGCTGAGGCAGAGAAGACTGACAGGAAGTTGGGGCAGGAGCTCGCTGCTGTGAGGAAGAAGATGGCTGCCACGATGATTCTCCGGAAAAAACTTCAAGAGTAGGAGAAAACGCAAAAAGCATACGTAATAAATGAAGGTCATGTTGTTAGATTCAGATAGTAAAGAAAGAAATCCAGTCGGAATGAGATGCACATCTACAGTCTCCAAGTATTGGAATGGCAAAGCCAACACTTTTTTTTTTTTTTTTTTTTAAATGTATACAAAAGGTATTTGGGTTTGAGTTTATGATATAAGTGTTCTTGGGTTTCAGTCACGTGACTTTTCTTAGCGATTTCACTTCCGGTAAAACTGCTGGTGGTCAAGCAAACTAAAACGGCTGCGGTAGTGCCAACAACTAGTGATAACTTCTCAGAGTACGCTCGTAATCTAGAAGCCATGGCTCACTTTAGATATATTCAGAAGATTGCTATGTGCAATGGAATAAACCCCTACAGTCTGGGAAAGAAGGATTTGTCATACAATCTCGAAAACTACCCTTCAGTCGAGTTCCCCGACATCTCCAACTGTCTGGTGTTGCAGACGTCCTTCTACACCGCAAAACACATGAAAGGGTGGAAGAGTATGGAGGCTTACAACTTTTTTTTTTAAATGTGGCTGGGTAAAGGACCTCGGTTAGCCTAGTAAACTAGACCCACCCGCCTAGCGGCCAAAAATATTTTTGCCTAGCGAATGGGTCTAGCCTCACACCATATAAATAAAAACACCCCGGGCATCAAATCGTGCCCGCCAATCACAACGCAAGGTTTGTGTTTGGATTCTTTGGGCGGGCTTTTGCAGGAGTGACGACAAAGCTGCGCGACGCTGGAGAAAGCACAACAGGAAAGATGGCTACGGCTAGTGAACAGCGCGCGTTTGACTCCGCTTTGGAATCAGTTTTAGAAGAATTAGACTTGGAGTTTTCGTTGAAACATGAGCAGGAAGAGGCTCTCCGCTCATTCCTTTTCAAGAAGGACGTTTTCGCTGTTTTGCCGACCGGCTATGGCAAAAGTCTGATCTACCAGCTGGCTCCGCTCGTAGCCAAAAGGATGGGGCTAGTTTGTGCAGTACGAAGAATTAATAAACAGCTTTGAAACATTACTTTTTGATTGTTTCTTATTTTCCCGTTATTTTAAATTTAAGGGAAATTATTTCACCAAACACCACTAAATAAAAACTCTCAAAAACAGTTTAAGCAAACCCTTGAAAAACACTTGGAAAAATGTGGTACAGACTCCAAACTTGTGGTCATTATCTCCAAACTTCTTAATATCTAGAACCTGTTTATTAATTAATACGCATTTTGAAAAATTATTTATTTCAAGGCCTCCCCCACTGCTTTCTGTCGCCCTGACTACATCACAGTCACTGTTGCGCTGATTGGTCAGAGCGTTGGCCTATACGCACAGAGACAGTTTGAAAGACAGCGGTTTGTTCCTCCCACCCCCGTCGGAAATGTCTACGGATCGAGGCCAGACTAAATATTCACATTTAGTCTGGCTTGCCAGGCTAGACCTCGGTATCAAGTCACTGCCAAATGAATCCTGTATTGTTTTTGCGTGTGTATTTTTATTTATTTTTTTTTAAAGCTTTTCGTTCGCATCTTTACAATGAAGTGCTGCAAGTTGAAGTGTAAACAAACAACAGTTTGCTTGATTCTCACTTGTGTTGGCTCTTATCTCTCAGGTAAATCATTCACAAAGATCATCAGAAACCCCTTTAAAGACCTGGATCTTAGTTAAACAAGACGGAGAAGTGATCACGGCACACTGTATCTGTACGGGTGGGGAAGAATTTTGTCGCGACCTTCATGCATATGGACTTTGAGGAGTAAACAAAGAAACAGCTGGGGACTTTAGCGCTTTGGGACTAAAAAAAAAAAAAAAGTACCATAAAATAACGACACATAGCAAGAAAAGTACTTTGAAAACACTACTAAGGACAAAGCTCAAAGGGATATACAGTACAAACCTTTCACCAAGTGATCACTGCAAACTTGAGCATGCTTCAACTCTGCTCCCTTCGATTTCAGTGAGAGGTTCAAAAGCTTCCTTTCTCGACGTCTTTTTGTGAAATCCTCTGTTCGTTCACCCCGTTTTTTTTTTTTTTTTATTAGTTCATGGGGAACCCTGAAGATACTTGTCAGTTTCACAGTTTGACCGATTCGAACAGCCTAAAACAGTGCAAGCGTAGGGCGTTTTTCATGCAAGCAAATGTACCTTCTCCGTACAAACGCTTTGTCAACTGAGCTTTGGTAGACCACCAGCTAAAGTTCTGAATAACTAATGAGGCGGATGTGATGTCACGCGAAACCCAGCAGTTGGCCCAGTGCTTGTGTAATGGCTTGAAAATGGCTTGCGCTTCTCCCATAGATAGCTCTCTGGTCTTTATGTGGGTTTATCCTTTTTAACATCAAATGCAGTCTTCAAAGTCGAAACCCAGGACTCAAACCAAGAGAAGACGTTGAGCTATTGTTTCCAAGGCACACCTGGCAACAAGAGAGACTCGTCAGTCACATGTTCCAAAATTTCTGATCACTCGAATGACATGGCTGGCATTGTACCACATCATTAGATTTTGCATTCATGGGACTGAACGTCGCTAGAAATTGGTAGCTGAGAAACGAAACCCCTGCTCTTTTGTTTTTAAGTGCGAACAACAAAATCTGACCATTTTTCCTTGCGTTTGAAATCGCCACATTTTCCTCCCTCATGTTAAAAGCCATTGCAACTCTGCGCTCAGTGTCCCCCTGTGATGTCAGAATGGTACACGCTAGGGCTGGGTATCACAGTCAGTTTCCTAGATCGATTCGATTTCGATTGTTAGGGTTTTAAATTGATTAATCACGATTCGATTCAATCTGAATCAATTCAATCTGCTCTTAAATAATGAAAATATCTCCATACAATACGTCGCAAAATACACGTCTTTATTTTGTAAATTTGACAGTTCATACGTAACTGTAAACAAAACTGTTATCTTCCTGTAATTAAAAAAGTGCAAATGTAAAAAGTGCAAATGAACGTTGCAGTATTGTTTAAGTGAAAAAATATTAACAAAAAATATTAAAAGTATTAATATTAACAAAACGAAGACAGTAAACTTAAACTGTCACACTTAAGAGACTGAGAGATTCTTGTTGAGGAAAAGGAGCTCATTGACGTGTTCTGGGGTGATGCAGCTCCTTTTGGCAGTGACAATATCACCCGCAGTGGAAAACACCCTCTCCGATGCAATACTGGTCCCTGGGACACAGAGGTAGTGCTTTGCCAGGTGAGCTAACAGTGGATACTCCTTTTCATTTGACCTCCACCAGGTCAGACACGTCAGATTTCATTTGAGACGGCTTGCCGAGCGGTGTTTTCCCTGCCTCAGCCATTTTGTGTGCGTGCTTGAACGTCACGACGTACGACTGTGCAGCTGCGTCATCACGCACGAGACGGCTGAGGGAGGAAAATCACACAACACACGAGATTGTGTTGTGGGAAAAAAAAAAAAACCCTCGATCTTATGCCCTGTGAATTGATAGTGCGAAATTTAAATGAAATCGATCCAAAATCGATTAAATCGACTTTTTTTTTTTTTACCCAGCCCTAGTACACACTTCTCACTGAAATAATGAAAATACAGCATCAATATTTCAGTATGAACATTGTTTAATGTATTTCAAGGTGGATTTTTCTTTTTCATGCAATCTAAGCAAAGGCTTTCACTCATCAATGTAAAGACAAGCTGAGCTAAAGACTGGGAATCCTCCTGTGTTTTGTTAGGGACTTGAAGAACATTACACAGGTCCAGCAGGTTGAGGCTGCTACAGCTGAAGAGAGGTTGCTCAATATGGACTTCATGAAGAACAAATCCAGGGACCTGACCTACAGAAATAAGCTAGCACAGGTGTGTGTGTGTGTGTGTGTGTGTGTGTGTGTGTGTCTGTCTGAGTGTCTTGTGGATTCCATATTATGAGTTTTACTTATGTTTCTGGGGAGGGAAAAAAAAAAAGTGGGTCCAGAAGTGCAGGTTCACAAATTTTAAAGATAGTTACCGTATTGGCCCGAATATAAGACGACCCTGAATGTAAGACGACCCCCCCTTTTCCAAGTTCATCTTTGGGGAAAAAGTTTTTTGAAGACCAAATGTTCATTCATATAAAGCGTATTTATTTCAAAATTCTGTTTAAAATTAGAGGCTTTTGTTTTTCACATTTAAATAGAGGTCATTTCAGTCTCATTTCCGTGAACACTTTTCATAGAAGTAAAAAAAGAGGCTAAACTGCAGGCTACTAGACAAGCCAAATTAAAACATTTAAATTGCATTAATTCAACAAATTTGTCAGGTTTAGATTGAAAGTTCATAAACTTCAGAATGTCAATGCATAACTTCCCATAGCCTACGGGTATATGGAATAAATTTGCAGAACAGTGCAAATGCTTTAAACAATGCATTAAACAATACATTAAGGTTTACAATAATAAACAACTGAAACAATGGAAAGGGTAGTTTGCTAAATTACAGCTACTCAGCACAGAGATCCTCAGCCTCACTTTGCTCACTCTCACTGTCCTCACTTTCGTTTTTGGCGGCATTTTGTCTAGTCCGCGAATTTAAGACGACCCCCCTTTTTAAGGGCTATTTTTTACAACAAAAACACCGTCTTATATTCGAGCCAATACGGTACTCGTTCACCGGCCATAGAGCGATGAGCTATTGCCATCATGCGGCGTCCGTCCACAATTCACAAAAATTCCTACTCCTCACTGAGTTTTTCATGGATTTTGATTCTAATTTTGTTTGGAAGCTCTAGGGTAGGTTTCCCAAAAGTCTCTTAATGCTAAGAGCATCTTAACTAGAAGAGAGAGTGTGTGAGTGTTCATTGTGATGCCCGCTCTACCATTTAATGATGATCTTTGTGCTATGATGCTTTTGGGAAACCCACCCCTAATCAGTCTGCACAAAAGTTACTCCCTGGTTTTGTGATTTCTCATCAACGAGTCGCTAATTAGGCTGATTAACGAACTTTGACGGAAATCGCGACTCCTCCCTCAGTTTTCACTGGATTTTGATTCTGATTTTGTTTGGAAGATCTAATTGTTCTCATAAAGAACAACTCGGCTAATTATAAACTAGTCTGGTTTCTCACGGTTCGGCTGTGTGAGCTGCTGCGTCGCTGATGCTCTGATATTTTTCCTCATTTTCTCTCCTATGTGGTGAACTACCAATTCCCACCCACTAGTCAGCTTTCTGCCCCCTTCTGCATATGTTCACAGTCCTCCAAGTCTGTGTGTTTGTGTGATTTATTCTAGGATAAACTGGCTTCCAGACAGATGAAGGACTCACTCAGTCATCAGGCTATTGTGCAGCTCACAGAAGTAAGACACACTGTCCATTTTTAAACTTTAAAAAATAAAAAAAATAAATTTTCTTTTAAGTCATTGTTAGTCCAGGCGTTCTCTCTTCTAAGGGTATTAGGAGAAGTGTAAAGTTGAGATACCAGCAGGGACGTTCTGCTAATTTAAGGGTTTAGGCAGTTAACGAAAACATTGTTCGAGAAAATTACAGCAAGCTGTGCAGTGTGAAGTGTTTCAGTTACAGGAATTAATGTGCTGTGAAAGGGCATCTGGAGTCCAATTACACTGAGATTTTTCCTATTTTTAACACTCTCTCTCTCTCTCTCTCTCTCTGTGTGTGTGTTAAATTCACAGAAAATCACAGCGTTGAAACAGGACATTGCTCCACTCATGAAGAAGCTAGAGCCTTATTATGACCTGAGCCCTGTAAGGAAGCCTAAAGTCTTATTTTATTTATTTATTTACTTTTTTTTGGCTTTGTGCCAATCTAATATTTTCACAGCATGGGCATTAGCACAACACTAATATTACAGAAATTAGTGTGTTTAAAGATGTTTTTGAAATGTATTTTGATATACAAAGCCAGAAATGTAATGAAATAAGACATCCCAAATAATTGTAATCCTTCATTTCTGCAGAATGAGGTTGTAAAAAACTGGCCAGGTTCCCTCAGGGCTCGACATTAACTTTTCAACCCACTCGCCCTGGGGGGCAAGTGGGGGTTAATTTCCACTTGCCCCCCAATATTATCACTTGCCCCCTATTTTGCGAGTGCTATTTTTTTTTTTTTTTTTTTTTTAAACCTAGAGATGGATGATTTAAAAAAAAAAAATTATATAAATATTTTTCACAGGACTGTGTTTCTCTGATAACAGAAACAAAGCTCCAGCTCTCTCTGCTCTTAATCTGTTCTGTTCTTTCAGGATTTATTGCGCATGTCGCTCCTTGTTGAGTTTTTTATGCCCGAGTTGTTTGAAACCAATCTGAGTTTTCTGTGTCGAATAAGGAAGCGGCTTCACCTGTAAGAAAATCAAACACTTTCACGAAGGTGCTGACCCGAATGCGAGCAGAAAAAAAAAAGATTCTTAAGCAAACTCTTCCATCCTCACTTCCGACTTTTCTGTTTTTGTAAAATACATTTTCAATACAATCGTGAATTTCTCTGGAGTTTTCAGGCTGAGCTTCTCTCTTGATATTCTTTAACCACTCGTTTCCTCATTGTTCTTCAAGCATTTGCTTCTATTTGTTAACATTTTTCTTGATAGCAGGGAGACGGTAATGCCTTTTATCTATTTCTCTGTTTGACCGAGCAAAAACAGCACAAAAATGAACCATATTGAAGACGGATTAAGCCTTGCTTGCATGAAAGACGGTGTCTGTCTGACCCCAGCTGTAATTATCACATGATGCGTGATGTCATGCACAAGGGGTCTAAACAATACGCGTACCATACTACAGCAGCGGGGATATATAAAATAACTTGCAAAGCAGTAAATGAAACCGAGACTAAGAAAACAGCCAAGACATAATGGCGGATAGGTAGTGATGGATGCTTTTAGGAACTGGTCAAAAAGCCTAATTTTTGTGGTGCTAGTCCATAATGCATGCTTGTTCGAACTTGCCCGGTTGAGCATATCGGGGACATATCCCACTTGCCCAACTGCATGTTTCACTTGCCCCGGGCAATCAGGCAGTCCTTAATGTCGAGCCCTGTCCCTTTTAGAGGTTCTACCACAGTGTATGACCTATTTTAAAGAATAGTCCACAGCTAGTCTCTGCCTCAGGTGCTCTTCCCCCAGGATAGAGTGTATGATGTTATTTGTACACTTTTCTGGCCACAATCTTCAGAATGTTGAACATAATCGGGTTTGATCTCTCAATATCAGTGTACCGTATGTGTGCCTCCATGTGTTGGTTTCCAGTAAAAAAAAAATTTAATACTTACACAATGAGCTTTTCAGAGCAAGGTATAGTGAATGGATTAGAGGTCAAGGTCTTTTTGTCATTTCAACCATATACAGTTGGTACAGTACACAGTTGAAACAAAACAACGTTTCTCCAGGACCATGGTACTGCATTAAACATCGCAGGCCTACAAATCTACATATCACAACATCAAGTGCAACACTGCAGACAATAAATGACACAATAGACAGACAATAAACAACACAACATAAGGTGTAGGGTTGAGTGTGCATATTAAGGTAGTATATAAAAAGGGAATAATGAATGAATGAACTGAATGGATTTGTTTTTTATTTCGAACATGTATTAAAAAATGTAACTATTTGTACATACAAAAGAAAGAAAATGAGAAATTTAAAAAAAATAGCATAAAGAGCTAAGACATTACAAAACACCGCACATTGTTCGAAAAAGGAGTGGGAAGAAGTACAATACTTTTTTAATTTCCCACCCCTTTTTAACTACCCCGAAATCCAAACTACATTAATACACCTATAAAAATATATACCATATATACACTTCATGAATATCTATATAAATATATAATTACAAAAATATATACTACATACACACTTCATAAATATCTATATAAATATATAACTACAAAAAATATATACTATATGCACTTAATAAATATCTATATAAATATATAATTACAAAATATCTACTACATACCTATCCCTGTAAAAATAAATATATAAACTATCCCCATAAATAAATATATACCATATACTGTTAGTTCTAATATAACAATCAACCCTATTCTATTTATAGATTTATCCCTCATCCTCCGTTAACATACTTCCTCTTCCATATACTAATAAATAAATAAATGTAAACTGTGTGTGAGACATTGTAAGGCAATAGTGCATTATTGTCCACTGTGCAAAGATTGCAGTGTGAGTGGTGTGTTCAGCAGTCAGTGAGGACCAGTCCAGTCCCTCAGAATCGAGGAGTCCGATGGCATGAGGGAAGAAACTGTTAGAGTCTGGCTGTGAAGGCCCGAATGCTTCGGTACCTTTTTCCAGACGGCAGAAGGGTGAAGAGATTGTTTAAGGGGTGTGTGGGGTCAGCCACGATACTGGCGGCTTTCCGGATGCAGCATGTGGTGTAAATATCCGTGATGAAGGGAAGAGAGACTCCGATGATCTGAGCTGTTCTCATTATCCACTGTCGGGTCTTGCGATCCAAGATGGTGCAATTCCCAAACCAGACCATGATGCAGCTGCTCAGAATGCTTCGGTTCCTTTTTCCAGATGGCAGGAGGGTGAAGAGATTGTGTGAGGGGTGTGTGGTAGTCAATAGTCCCTCTGTAGAATATTATGAGGATGGGTGGTAATGGGAGATGGGGTTTCCTCAGCCTCTGTAGGAAGTAGAGATGCTGCTGGGCTTTCTTGACTGGAGCTGGTGTTGAGGAACCAGGTGAAGTTCTCTGCCAGATGAACACCGAGGAATTTAGTGCTCTTGATGTTCTCCACGAGAGCTACAAAAAAAAAAACCCTGCAAATATTTTAAGTCAGCTGGTTGTATAAATTAATCTACACAGATAAATAAAAAATAATGTGAGGAACATCTAGTTAACAAATATTTAATAACTTATTAGTCTGCTGAATTTCTCCTGTAGGGCTATCCTCAAATGATTATTCCTTGTTCCGAATGTATCTTTTGATACGGGATATATTTTTGAATTTATCTTTAACGCTTTATCTTAAATGTATTGCATCATTTTCATTGTTTAACAGGCCAAAATTAAACAGGCTAAAGCATAAACGGCCTCAACTGCTGCACATGTAATTACTACAATATCAAGCCTATGAAATGTAATATGAGGCTATGACGACAGCCTTCGCTTTTAATTCTCCTGCAGCTGTGAAAGTTCTTTGTTTTGTACAGACTGGATTGTACTGCTTTCAGGGCTTTCCCCAAAGCACAGATATGCGGCGCTTTGCCATGCTGTGCGACGTCAGCGTTGCGCTATCACTTGCACACCAAAAAAAAAAATCAATACCATAAATTGAACAATGCAGAGTACTTTCCGCACCTAAGTATCTCCTATTCCCCTCTGAAAATGAGTAATAACTATAGAAATAGGAAGATACCTATATAATAAGCGGCAAAGTTAGTTTGTTTTGTCTTGAGCTAATGTCGCCATTTCTTGATGGATTTTCACCAAATTTCTCAAGTAGGTACAGGAATCAGCCACAATTTGGCAGAACTCAGAAATTCCATATTTGGGGCCCAGGGGGTCCCTGGTGGGCTCCTGGGTGGTGGATGTTTGGATTTTTGTTTGTCTTGGGTTAACATCACCATTTCTTGACGGATCTTCACCAAATTTGACATGGAAGTCTGGGGTCAACCCAGAATTTTGCAAAACCTGGGCAACGCCGGGTAACCTGCTAGTTGTAATATAAAGATCTAGACTATCCTGATACTCAACCCAGAAGTGAAAATTAAGTTTCTCACTGCGTGCACTGACTGCCATTCGCAGCCATACATAAAACCACGTTCTTGGTGCTGGTTGCTAGATGGCGCTGTTGCATGATTTGACCTCGGTTCTGTTCCTGGCATCCTGGAATTGGAAAAATGAAGAGGTGTGCTATGAAGTGTTTGCATTTCAAATCTAATTTTGCCCTTTTAAATTTTGTCCCTTGCATATTTGACGAGGTAAAAAAAAAACAGCAAATTTAATAATGTTGAATTTTGCCTAAATTGACTCTTGAGAATGCACCATTTGAAGTCTTTAATTTCAAAATTTTCCGGGGGAGCATGCCTCAAGACCCCCCAAAAGCAGCCTTCGGGGCTCTCTACGCCAGGGTTCCGTATCAGTAGCACCACTCTGATATTTTTGGTTTCTGGGGTATAGCCCTGGCTTTTACCGGTACCGTTTTTTAAATGAAACTGTCACTGTTTTTGCCATCATTCAAAGATCTCACACAGAGTGTGTGCACACGCTGCTGTCACTCTTATGTTTTCTACTAGTCATGTTGACATGACCATGACGTGTTTTTCTGCATTCTGATGGCTCCACTGAGCTGTTTTTTATCCAAGCAAGAAGCTTGTTTCTTACAAGTGAAATCCCTTGATCTGCTGCTTCCAGTGGCTTCATTATGGCATTACATCCCCAATAGATGCCTCTGCACTCTTGGATCATGTGTCCATGTAGTTGGTTTTTTTTTTCCCCTTTTCCTGTCAGAAAAGTGCTAGTAGACAGCTGTGGAGCGCTTTGTCCCAGCACTTCATCAAAAAAGCACTCCCATGCTGTGCATCAGTTGTTTTGTTGTTGTTTGGGGTTTTACAGCAATTTGCATCCATTGTGTTGCATTGCTGCCTCCTTCTGGTTTTCTTCGTCCATCACCCTCTTGTGATCAGCCGGGTTGTTTTCAGAAACCCGAATAAGCACTTTGTCCCCTCCATTGTGTCCCTGCACTGCACTGCAACACATCTTGAGTCCTAGTTTCTGTTGCTCTGTAGTCCTTTCCCTTGTTTCCTCTTTGTGCTTTGCTCATGACCGTGGCGGCTGGTGAAAAAAATTCTTGGTGGGTCTGGTGTGCCAATAGATTTCCCTGCCTAGTCCAGTACAAGTATTCAAGTGAACAGTCAGAAAGTGACAACAATTCCACAATAATAATTTAATTTCCTTCTCAAAATCAGCAGTTTCACAGCTAAAGTAAATGAACAATTTACAGCTATATTAGGCTCCATTTATGCTTTGGAAAGGAACGGCATCAAATACAATACAATACTCAAATACCTCTTCATTGTGCCTTCTTCCAGCAATGCGGTGCCCATCGTCTAGCTGCGCCGCTATGCTAATCCTTCCGAGCACAGCTAGCTTTACGCAGTTTTCCGTGTGAACTCTTGATCTTTCATGCTTCTTGATGCATTCGGAGACCTGCTTTAAGTCAGTTTGTCCAGACTGTGTCCACATCAAATCACACCTGTCACTTTTGAAAAGGATGCAGGGGAAACAAAAAAATGCATTGGCTGTTCCACAGCCTGTCAGCCACGACTTGCGCTGGAACCAACTCCTGCAAAAAGTCCTGTTGTAGGCTTTAACTTTCTCCTTGGTTGGCTGGGTGATGTTTATTTTGGGCTTGTCGGGTCCCAGCTCCTTAACACGGACTTTTTCCACCATCGTCCTTTTCACGAAAGGGTAGTTCAACAAAGATCTCGCCTAATTTGGTGGAAGCTGCCCCTCAACTGTCGTCACTGCCATCATCTCTCTGACTGACTGACCTGAGACCTCAAATTTATCACCAAAGCAATCCAAAACTTTCCCACATTTTCTGTAGCAGGGGTGAAATTTCCAGCGCCCCAGAACCATTAAATTCGGCGATGCTGATTGGCCAAATATTTATTTTTCCCTCTCAGCCATACACGATTGGCTATTTCGCTGCACTTCTGGGGCGCTTTGACGAACGCCCAAGAAGAGAAATGATACGAGTCTGTCGGTGGAAATTCACTGTTGAATGAGAGTCAGTTGGTGGAAATGTTGTTTAAATAATTCAGATTGCATGTAGGCACACACTATTGAGTAAAACTGACATTGATCATAAAATTTGTAAAAAAAAAAAAAAGTGATTCCACGCTTATGGGTACTGAAATGGGGACATGAACTTATTTTTAAAAATTCACCTAAAACCATTTCTTTTTTTACCATCAGGTCACAAAACATGTAATCTTTAATGAATGATATGTTAAAAGATAACTTTAATTTTCTGAGATGTAATAAAAACATATTTATATGCCAAAGTCAGAACGTAACAGAAGTGTTGTGGACATATATATTCTCAATTTTAACAATGTAGAATTACTTTTTGAAACATAGGAAGGTGATGTTTTAGCAAATATAATTAATAAACATGTGTAGTAGAATAAACATACACATTCTTTCAATAAGATTAACATGGTATAGAGCTAGATTGTAATTAATTTGTAACAGACGCGAGATGGACAATCGTAACAGAAGTAATGTAACAGACATCATTTTGGAACTCATAGGCTTGACTTTGGCATATAAATATGTTTTTATTACATTTCAGAAAATTAAAGTTATCTTTTAACATATCATTCATTAAAGATTACATGTTTTGTGACCTGATGGTAAAAAAAGAAATGGTTTTAGGTGAATTTTTAAAAATAAGTTCATGTCCCCATTTCAGTACCCAGAAGCGTGGAATCACTCATATATATATATATATATATATATATATATATATATATATATATATATATATATAATTTTTTTTTAAAAATATTTTTTCCCTCCACATCTAGGAGGGCAGCGCCCAAGCGCCCCCTATGGGCTAGCCGCCACTGCATCAGGACATGAGCCACTGACTCCATTGTTTGACAGTACTTGCAATGACCGGTTGGACGTTTCCCCATGATGAAAAATGTGCTATTTAAGTTGCTGACTCTTAGTCTACTCATGACTACTTGCTCCCTTCTGTTGGTCCCTCCAATTCTTGCCCCTTCAAATTTTTTTCTGAATTCTGTGTAGGCATCTTTGTTTAGTCACACTGTCCCAGTACTGCTGCCATTATTTGATTATTTCCTTCCAAACAATACTTTTCCCCTCTGATTTTGAAAGCTTAATACCAATTTCCACACTTCTTTCCGACCAACTCCTTCTCTAGCTTGTCTACTTTTTCATTCCCAGTAATTCTTGAGTGTTCTGGAACCCATATGAACATTTACATTTTCCCCTGGCTAGCTAGCCTTGAGTTAGTGGATAGCAGTTCATATATTAAGTCTAGATGCCTTCTGGCTGTTCCTGTTTTAACACTTGACAGTGCTGACACTGAATCACTACAGATGAATATATTTGCCACCACCTCTTCCACCCACGCTAGTGCTCGCAGAACTGCAAATAGCTCAACAGCATACACACTCGCTCAAATTATCTGATGTTCTTCTACTGACACCAGTCTGGAGGCTGGGGATCACTATTGCTGCCCCGTTGCCTCTGTTAGAGGTTCCTTTGATCCATCAGTAAAGAACTGCAGATAACCACTGTAGTTCCTATCCACATGGCTTTAGTTTTCCTGGGCTAGATCTGTTCTCTTATTTCTCTGCTTAATGTTCAGTAGTTCCAAATGTCCACCATGCAGCATCCATTTTGGTTTTACTGGCCATATCACCATTGGGCAAAAATCCACTTTAATGGATTTTATTTGCTCTGCAATGCCTTTTCCTATCCATCCAAAGCTTGGGTGTTTGTTTTTATGCTTTCCCCCTTTCCCAACACAGGGTTCCCACGGGGTCTAAAAAAGTCTAAAATTCAGAAAGTTAAATTTTAGGCCTTAAAATGTCTAAAAAAAAACCCACACATTTTCATCCCAGGTCTAAAATTTAATTTATCCAAGTCTAAAATTCTTACATCCGCTCAGTCCGTTCCTAGAAGTGCCTGCAAAACATTAATAAAAAATGTGCCGGTTGCGTTGTTGTCTGCCTGCTAAAAAACTTCAATCACCGATGATCGTGGCAAGTATGCAACGGTCCAGTTTGTCCACTACGCCTACCATAGTTCTACCTTCTAAGTTCCCGCCGAGTTTATGCAGTCTGTGGCAGTCAGAGAAGGTTAGCGGTTGTGTTGGCAGTGCGATGAAGAGTGTGGATAGCGCGTCGAATAATTTTGAGTAAAATGGGAAAGTGTCTGTTTAATGAAGCTTGGCTTGACCGTGAAGAATTTCGAAACTGGTTAGAAGCCGCAGCAGGTGATAGGTATGCGGCTCGCTGCAAAGTCTGCAGGAAATGAAAGCCCTTGAAGCTGAGATCAGTGCTAAAGGAGAGGAACTCAGATATATGGTTGTATAGGTTGTATGTATCACTAGAAATTGTCTTCTACTTGATTGTCAGTTTGACATTTACAGACGCAATACAAAATTACATTGTTTTTGAGAATTGAACTGATTTTTTGGTCGTTTTTTTTGGGGGGGGGGCTGTAATCCTTCAGGTTGGTCAATCCGAGGAACTTGGATATTGTATAGATTGTATGCATCACTCTATTGTCTTGTACTTTTGTTGCTATGTGACATAATGTACTAATGTTGCACTAATGTTACCATATGACATAAATAAGCACACAATCAGTTTGTATCCCTGCTAGTCAGTTTACCAATACAAATGACTTTGTTTTGAGAATTGAACTCGATTGTCTTTTTTTGGGAAGGGCAGGGGTAGGGCAGGTTGTAATGCTTCGTGTTGGTCTAAAAAATTTTTCAGAATGGTCTTAAAAAGTCTAAAAAAGGTCTAAAATTTAACTTACTGAATCCTGCAAGAACCCTGCAACAAGCCACTAAAACCTTGCCATATTTCGCTGAAGCAACATCAACTCCCCAGTCTACCCCTGCCAGACATCTCATGACATTGATGACTTTCTTACTTTCCTTCATGCTATGCTTCTTACATGCTCTCTCCAAGTTAGTCTAGGGCCAAAATGGATTCCCAGAAAGTGAAAGCTTTCTACTCTTTCTAGATTATTTCCATACAGTTTCAAATTTGTTCCTTGAGGAACAAAGGAACGGTGGTGCAGTGGTTAACACTGTTGTCTCACAGCAAGAAGGGTTCTGGGTTTGAGCCCAGGGGCTGACAGAAGCCTTTCTTGTGTGACGTTTGCATGTTCTCCCTGTGTCTGCATGGGTTTCCTCTGGGTACTCCGGTTTCTCCCACAGTCCAAAGACGTGCGATTAGGTTAACTGGCTACTCTAAATTGCCCATAGGTGTGAATGTGTGTGGGTGTGAACGGTTGTTTCCCAGGCCTGGAAATGGGAGGGTTGTGGCAGGAAGGGCATCCGGTGTAAAACTAGATGGATTTCTCAACATAGAAGGGAAAAATGGCTCGTAAACATTCGGTCGGACTCTGTGTCGAATGGAGAGATCAAAAACCCTCTGGTATGCTCACTTCATTTTTACGAAGGTAAGAATTCCAACAAAATTTTTTTTTTTTCAAAACTGCAGCGCAGTGCTCATTCTTATACAGTGAACATGAGCGTCAACACATCGGCTCAGCATAGCCTAACCTTCACCGGGACTTAAAAAGTGTATTTACATTTGCGGATCCTTTGGAGCGCTTTGTGCACGCGCTTGGGACCCAGTCATTATGGGAAACACCTGGTGCTGATTTGAGCGCAGTCAGCACATGCATGTAAGGATGCTGTTTTCATAGAGACTTTGCAAAGTGTTCTGTCGGGTATGCGGCAGGAGACGGAAGTAAGTGCATGAGCTGTTTACAAGCAGGCGTGATCTTTACAAAAACACAAATGAAACCGAAAGCAGAGTCATAAACGTGACCTTCATAATGATCGTACTTCACAAAGCCTCTGTGTCCTTATATGTGTGCTGATTGCGCTCAAATCAGCATCAGGTGTTTCCCATAATGACTAGGTGAGCGAGCGTGACTGTTCAAGCGCCCGAAAACATGACAGTCAAGTGTTCACCTCCTGCGTGACCACAACTTTTATCTCGCCTGTACATCTCACCATGCATCGTCACCAAAACACCTCATTTTCATTGATAACCCATTGCAAAGCATCGTGAGCTGTAGTGTGACTGTGGCTTCATGTTCATGTTCACCTCTGTATAAAAATGAGCACCTTGCTGCACTTTTGTATCTTTTGCGAGCCATTTTTCCCTTCTACGTTTTGAAATGAAATCGTTCAGAATGATTTGCACACCCAAAACCCCTGCACCCCTTCCCGTTTTGGCTGTTACCCTCTTCAGCTCCCCAATAGCAAACTAGGGTATCTAATTCACTCTTCAAAATTATTCATTCTTCTTAGGCCCCCGACTTGGCTTTCCCTCCTCAGTCTGATTATTGGGTCTGTGTAAAGCAGTAAACCATTAATTCAGCCTTTTGCTTTTTGCCACTTTATTCCCAGTGCTCACAACAGGATATTTCCACTCTCTCGCCTATTTTCTCCCATTTTCTTTACCCTCATAGGAGACGTCTGGGGAATGATGGTGTTGCCAGTTGACCCGTAGAACTTCCTTCAGTATGCCCTCTTTGTAGTCTTGTTGTTTTCCTAACCATAGCTTGGACTTGCTTGTCCTGGATCAGATGCTGAAAATTATGGGATTTTTTGACCAGTTTGAGTGCCTTGTTTCTATTCTTAACTGCTTGTTTGCACTTATCATCCCACCATGTTGGTACTTTTTTTTTTTTTTCTCTTTTTTTTTTGCTTATGCTTTAAGGAATAGAGCTTGCTGATGCTATACCCTCCAGGTTGGGAGTGAGTTGCTGCCCGAAGTGAAGATCAAGTATCTCAGGATCTTGTTCACGAGTGATGGTAAAATGGAGCGTGAGGTGGACAGGCGGATTGGGATGGTGTCAGCAGTAATGTGGGCATTGTACCAGTCCATCATGGTGAAGAGGGAGCTGAGCCTGAACCAGTCAATCTATGTTCCAACCTTCACCTATGGTCATGAGCTTTGGGTAGTGACTGAAAGGATGAGATCGTGGATACAAGTGGCTGAAATGAGCTTTCTCCGTAGGGTGGCTGGGCTTACCCTTAGAAATAGAGTGAGGAGCTCAAACATCGGGAGGGATCTCAGAGTCGAGCCACTGCTTCATGTCGAAAGGAGTCAGCTGAAGTGGTTTGGGGATCATTCAAACCTTCTTTTGGAGGTTTTCCGGGCACGTCCAGCTGGGAGGAGACCTCGGGGTAGACCCAGAACACGCTGGAGAGATTATATACACTTGTGTTCAAAATAATAGCAGTCCAACACGACTAACCAGATCAATCACTGTTTTTGGTGGAAATTATATTATTACATGGCAAATAATTTACCAGTAGGTGTAGTAGAGTCATAGAAAACCAACAGACCCAACATTCATGATATGCATGCTCCTGAGTCTGTGTAATCGAATAATTAAATGAAAGGGACGTGTTCAAAATAATAGCAGTGTGGAGTTCAATTAGTGAGGTCATTCATTCTGTGAAAAAACAGATGTCAGTCAGGTGGCCCTAATTTAAGGATGAAGCCAGCACGTTGTACATCCATTTCTCTCTGAAAACCTGAGAAACATGGGTCGTTCCAGACATTGTTCAGAAGAACAGCGCGCTTTGATTAAAACATTGATTGGAGAGGGGAAAACGTATACTGTAAAGAAGTGCAGAAAATGATGGGACAGCAAAGCCAGAGAGACGTGGAAGAAAACAGAAGACTACCATTCAAATGGATCGAAGAATAGCCAGAATGGCAAAGACTCAGCCAATGATCAGCTCCAGGGTGATCAAAGACGGTCTGAAGTTACCTGTGAGTACTGTGACAATTAGAAGATGCCTGTGTGAAGCTAATCTATCAGCAAGAAGCTCCCGCAAAGTTCCACTGTTAAAAAAAGACGTGCTGAAGAGGATGCAATTTGCCAAAGAACACATCGACTGGCCTAAAGAGAAATGGAAAAACATTTTGTGGACTGATGAAAGTAAAATTGTTCTTTTTGGGTCGAAGAGCCGCAGACAGTTTTTCAGATGACCCCCAAACACTGAATTCAAGCCACAGTACACTCTGAAGACAGTGAAGCATGGTGGTGCAAGCATCATGATATGGGGATGTTTCTCTTACTATGGTGTTGGGCCCATTTATCGCATACCAGGGATCATGGATCAGTTTGCATATATCAAAATACTTGAGGAGGTCATGTTGCCTTATGCTGAAGAGGAAATGCCCTTGAAATGGGTGTTTCAACAAGACAACGACCCCAAACACACCAGTAAGCGAGCAGCATCAGGGTTCAAGACCAACAAAATGAAAGTTATGGAGTGGCCAGCCCAATCCCCGGACCTTAATCCGATAGAAAACTTGTGGGGTGACATCAAAAATGCTGTTTCTGAGGCAAAACCAAGAAATGCAGAGGAATTGTGGAATGTTGTCAAATCATCCTGGGCTAGAATACCTGTTCACAGGTGCCAGAAGTTCTCAGAAACCATGGTTATACAACTAAATATTAGTTTAGTGATTCACAGGAATACTAAATCCTTAAGATTTTTTCAGTTTATACAGTAAATATTTGGAGTTTGTAATGAAAAATGCAGACACTGCTATTTTTTTGAACAGCCCAATGTTCATTTTTCTTCATTTTCTGTAAAGTAATTAAAATATTCATACATTTTTCTTCATGTTTTGATGTAGAATATAATGTGCAGTGTTCCCAATGCATGGAAATAAAAACTATTATAAGGATTTTGAGCTTTACTCACGTTTTTAAACACACTGCTATTATTTTGAACACAACTGTATATCATCTGGCCTGGGAGCGCCTTGGGATCCCCCAGGAAAAACTGGAAAGTGCTGCTGGGGAGAGGGATGCCTGGAATACCCTGCTTAGCCTGCTGCCACTGTGCCCTGACTTTGGATAAGCGGAAGAAAATGGATGGATGATGCTATACCCTGCCTTATTTTACAATTAAGTATTTTTATTTCCATGTAATCACAAATCTGGCAGAGATGTTTATCACATTTGTTTATGGATTTTGCCCAGTTGGCTTTCTCAAAAATCCCCCCCCCCCAAATCCCAGTTCTCTGGTCTGTATTTTTGCTTTGTTTATTTTGATATAGACCCCTTGCGCATGATGTCATACATCACGTGATCATTTCTCCTGGGGAACAACCAGGCACCATCTTTCCTGTAAGCAAGGCTTAATCTATTGGTTAATTTTTGCACTGTTTTTGGTTGTTCCAGTTGTTCAAATAGAGGGGTGGGGGTGGGAAAGGTATTGCTGTCTCTCTGGAACTTTGTCTTGAACTTCTGATTGTGGCTTAGGAACTTGACTTGGGCATAGAAAGGAAATATCTCTGATCCGGGAGTAGGAGACACTTTTTTTTCAGAGCAGTAGGAAGAAGCCAGTACACCTTTTTATCTGTAACTGTCAGTAAATCCCTTTGTTTCACTCCATTCTTGAGGATAATGCTCACTGCCAGTGGTCCCTTCTTGGTACACTACACTAGCATCAGGTCCAGAGCTGATTATTTGCCCAAGTTCACATCTGTTCTTGTTTTTGGCCAGTAATTCTTCCACTACCTGGCCATTCGTAATCTGTTGTCTCACTCCCCCATAAGGCCATTATTAAAAAATGTTCTGTTTCCGGTCCACCGGCCGGGTGAGTGCCATTTGTGCGGTTGAAATTTTTTTTTTTTTAACGCCGGTTTTTCGACATTTTTTTCGGGTTCATAAATCTAAAATCGAACTTGACATTTATGCATTCCCAGGGCTTTCCACTAAGGCTCATACTAGCCAGCCATGACAAATAAGTAGCCAGCCGGGGGGGGGGAGGAAACACAAAATAAACTCCTGTGCACGCAGTTCCCAGGATTAAATGTATTTTCCACAGACCATTTATTCATTCACTTTACTCAAATACAAAGTAAAATGGCAGTAAATCTTCTTTCTTTTCTTGCGTATTGCATCATGAGGCGTTCCTGGCTTGTAAATCTCTTATTTTCGGTGCATGACACATTCACGCAGCTGAGCATGCTATGAATTAACAACGACAACGGTCTGCAGTGGGGCTACACAATTACACACTCGGCGAACATTTCTCCATTTGTGTATGAAAACACACTCCAACGACTCAGTTTGGTTTCATTTACAACCAGCGGTGTCTTTTGATGCCAGCACGTAATTGAACGAGAGAAGACTGGTTTACCGGAGACAAAATAAGCGTTATCTCTGCTTCTGTTCCCTCCGACGGCCCCGACACACTACTGCCTCCGCCGAGTGCGCGTGCGTACACCGCATGTCGGGGCCGCGGATGAGTTACTCTCCCTTGATCAACGAAGTCGGCGGGGAATTTGTGGTTATTATCGGTACAAACAGCGCGAATCACAACTTAAATGAGCGCCGTTCAGTTTGACATTATTGTCAGTCCGTTAGATAAACATTTAATTTTATTAAAATCAAAAATTAATATTTAGAGCCTGTGGGCTACAAAAATAATAGTCATTAAAGTAGCCGGCTGGACTTAATTGTGTAGTCGGCTCTATGGCCGGCAGTCGGCGCTTGTGGAAAGCCCTGCATTCTGTGCGGAATATAGAATTGAATCAGCTCTGCGCATGCGCCGTGCGACACAAAAAAATGGCAGCCACCATGAAGGAAGGAGATCTGGAGTTTTCAAACATTTGCTTAAGTGTGAAATCGTGAAATGATATTCTAGCGAACAACAAAATAGTAAAGATTCAGAAAAACAAATCATTCAGTGATCATTTTAATAGTGTAATTTCATCCGAACGAGGCCTAACGGTCGATTTAGAACTACAAAAAGTCCGTGTGTTGGACATTTTAAGTACCTTTTGTAAAAGTTTTGCAAATGTTGCAGTCAGCATTTAAAATGCTAACTTAAAGTTTTTGTACAAGTTTCAGTTGATTAAACTGTCATATTTTATTAAATGTGTCTGCTTTTGTAATAAAAAAGTAGTGAAAGAAAAAGCAAACACAGCATTGCGATTTCTTATCCATCCATATATAAAAAAAAAAAATCCCTCCCTCCCTACTGAAAATTTTTTTGCTCACCCGGTGGACAGGAAACGGATTTTTTTTTTTTTTTTAAGGATGGCCTAAAGTATTGTGTGCATTAGAGGCCCCACACTACACTGTCTATTCCTTCAAGTGTATGAAGATCTAGCTTTCTGCATGGATTATAGCAGTTTATCACCACCCAGTTCGTTTCCTTTCTGCCCACAGTTCAATAACCATGCACTCTAGCTTAGTGTCATTATCTATAGCTCTGTCAGGGATTCCCTCTTTCACGAGGGTGACGCAGAACCCCTCCTGTTCCATCTTCCCTGTCCTGCCCGATCGCCACATTTACCCCTTTATCATAACTTGGTTTTAACCATGACTCCTGGATACATGCGTCTCTCTTTGTCTTCGTCTCTCTCACAGCCCACACTCCGAACTCCACTCCACTCCTCTGGTTCCGTGTGTTCCACCTGCCCTACATTGGTTTTGTTTCTGTGACATTTATTTTGAAACGTGTCAACACTTTAACCACTGTATGATTGGTTGCCTGAAAAGGAGCAGCAGTGACACTACCAGTGCCTTTCTGAAAAGTTCAGAGATTTTCAACTTGAAACAGCTGCACAAAAACGGCAGAGCGCTGTGAAAAGACACTGTGTGCTACACTTTTTTTCTCTAGGCGGCCACATACAGTGGCATACTCCGCTCTCTCTCCACTGGAAGCAATTGAAAAAAGATGCTGGCGCTCAGATTAAAATACTATGTGGACAATAGGGTGGATCAGTTGCCCTCACTTTCATAAAATCTGCTGCATTTTTGTTTGGGTGTTCCTTTTCACCAATAAAGACATCCTGTAAAAAATTTTTTGACCATATTCAAAAGTCTAATGGTGGCACCATGAGGTTCATTTTTTGCCAAAAAATGCTTATTTTATGTTTTCGCGTAAGGTTTGAATCACAATGTTGGACTCCATTTATTGATTTCTTGTGACCCAGAGATCATGTTAAGAACCTTTGCAAGGGATTGAGAAGCATTAATGTGATTCATAATACATTTGCATTGTTTAAAAGTAGTTGAACAATGATTCAATGAACAGCTAAAACTCAAACTGTGCTTGATAATATATTTAGAATATGTACTAAAAATGTGTATCTAAGATATTTGGTATACTCTATAAGGTGCCATAATGTTTCATGAAAAGTGATCGAAATTTTGTCATAAAAGTCATAAAATAGCAGCTTTTTCCATAACTTTGAGCTCCTGGTGCCACCATTACAGTGGTGGCTGCTGGTTTTTAAAACAGGGGAAGCCCATTTTACGCATTCATCGTAAAACCTGTAGGCCGGATATCAAAGCATAGAAAAGTGTGCCCCATTAGCACAATGAACTAGACAACCCTACCTAGTGGCAGAAAGTATTTTTGCTTGTACATTTCACGTTATAGTCTGGCTTGCCAGGCTAGTGCCTCATATCCTTAATCAAAAATATCAAACATCCAAAAATCACTGGCTATTCAACGAAGAGCCTTGAACATCATACCCTGATATGCAACACAGAGTCTTTAACACAACACCCAGCTGTGCAACACATCCTTGAACATCTTCTGCAACACAGTCTGGAAATTCATAACCAGGTAGGCTATGCAACACACAGAACCTTGAATATTATACCCAGGTATAACCTATAACACAGAGCCCACCATTCTCTTAACATTACTGAACAATATACACACTTCACATTCATGAACATGAACACTATTTATACACACATTCTGCCCTCCGCTCCTTTTCCAGAAAATGGTCTGTGACCCTGTCATACCAGCTGGTTGTGCTTTCCAGAGACTTCACCAATTTCTGTTAGCAGCTAGCACTGCAGATCCCAATAAGGCTCAAGCTAGCCTACAACCAGATTGAACTACAAATGAAATAAACGAGTGAATTCACGAATGATCAAACTGATAGAATGGATGAAAGTTAACAGAGCACAACGAGTAATATTTACATTTATTTACAGAGTAATGTAGAGAGACATAAATGAGAAGAACCGTTTATATGAAAAGAAATTCGGACAGCACTTTGGCACACGACTACACTTTTTCGACATCCGCTAGGCTGATCGTACTTCCGTGTTCCTCGCCGAAGTACCGCCCTCCTCATGTCTTTCAAACACTACCTCCAATAATCCTTTATCAGCCCGGCTTCTTGTCCCTCCCACTGTCTCGTTTAGTCCCAGAGAAGCCCGGCTTCCCTGGAAGTGACGATTTTGTTGATTTTAACCAATAACAACTAGCCGAAATTGGCTGTTCAGAGCCGTCTCGTAGACTGCAACGGATACCCGGCTGCCAGTCAGTGTTGCCAGATACTGCTGACGTTTTCCACCCAAAATATGTTCAAAACCCGCCAAAATGCACTTAAAACCGCCCAATCTGGCAACACTGCTGCCAGTCCATAGAGCCCATTCAAATAAGAAAGGTTACAGCCTGGCAGCAAAGGTGATTCTCGTAGCGAACTGCAAGTTCGTCAGACATCACTCAAATAAGTTACAGGATAGTTATGAACATAAATACAATCTTGGGCATATATTACGTTATGCAAGTTATTGTTTTAATGAGAATTCAACGTCGTAGATGCCGCAGTTTGGGGAGAGAATTTTAGGGGAAGCTCGGCTTCCCTTGTTGTCTCTGAGAAATCGCCCCTGCACCATTAAACTTTTGAATTTTGTCAAAAATATTTCACCCAGTGTGTTTTCTTACCAAAAGGAACATAAAAACAAAAATGCATCATGATCGGAGGAACTTTTCATTTTTAGGGGGCAACTGATGCACCCTTACATTTTTGTTATTGGTGAAGTAAACTACTTGTTGAATATAAACGTGTGTGTGTGTGTAATTTTTCATAATTGACATTTCTGATAGTTCAACTAATCGAGGCAGTCCTACACTGGATTAAAATAGTTAACGGAATCCTGTCCGTGAGACGTTATTCAGGAATTTTATGTGAGGCAGTGAAGGCTGGAGAAAACAGTCTGTGGTTGGTCATCTGCCATGTCAATCAAATTGCCTTTTTCTATGAATGTAGGCAGTTCCTGGCTGTGTTGAATGACAAAATATACCACACTCTATCAAAGCTAAAGGTCTGGCTTCTGAGACAAATGCACAACTATAATAACACGAGAGTGACACTGTTTTAAAGTGTCCAAAATGGTATCAGTATGGCGGTGCAGCACGTAGTATTGTTTCCTTACAGCTCCAGGTTCTCCAGTTCGATCCTGAACTCTGGTTATTGTATGTGTGGAGTTTTGCTTGGATCCGTGTGTGCTGAATGAAACATCCATCCATCCATCCATTATCCGTTACCGCTTATCCTCTGCAGGGGTGCGGGCAAGCTGGAGCCTTTCCCAGCTGACTATAGGCGAGAGGTGGGGTACATCCTGGACAAGTCACCAGGTCATCGCAGGGCTGACACATGGAGACAATCATTTACACTCACGGTCAATTTAGAGCTTCCAAATTAGCCTAACCTGCCTGTCTTTGGGCCATTATTAAAAAATGTTCTGTTTCCGGTCCACCAGCCGGGTGAGTGCCATTTGTGCGGTTGAAATTTTATTTTATTTTTTAACACCGGTTTTTCGACATTTTTTTCGGGTTCGTAAATCTAAAATCGAACTTGACATTTACGCATTCCGCGCAGAATATAGAATTGAATCAGCTCTGCGCATGCGCCGTGTGGCACAAAAATATGGCAGCCACCATGAAGGAAGGAGATCCGGAGTTTTCAAACATTTGCTTAAGTGTGAAATCGCAAAATGGTATTCTAGCGAACAACAAAATAGTAAAGATTCAGAAAAACAAATCATTCAGTGATCATTTTAATAGTGTAATTTCATCCGAACTAGGCCTAACGGTCGATTTAGAACTACAAAAAGTCCGTGTGTCGGACCATCACAAACCGTTACTGGGAAATTCGTTTGATCTTGATCCATCCGAGACGTTACAAACAGCTTTCGAGTTTTGTTATGCGAAATTCATTACCTACTTTGTTAATGACCCTGACAGATCTGTAGGAGAACGTAATAGATCTATTCAAAATGAGAACGGAACTGAACAAAAAAAATGCGTTTACGGAACTAATGCAGGTTGGCTGGACAGAATTAAAAACTGTGTCTGTAGCAAATAAAAAGAACGAATTACAAAAAAAAAAATCCCTCCCTCCCGAAAATTGTTTTGCTCACCCGGTGGACAGGAAACGGATTTTTTTTTTTTTAAGGATGGCCTTGGATTGTGGAGGAAACCCATGCAGACACTAGGAAAACATGCAAACTCCACACAGAAAGGCCCCTGTCAGCCACTGGGCTCGAACCCAGAACCTTCTTGCTGTGAGGCGACAGTGCTAACCACTACACCACCTGAATGAAACAGTTGTGGCAAATTAAAACGAGGTTATTCAGAGTACAAATTATGAATCTGAATCTTGAAATACTCTGACTAGACCGTATGACGCCAAAAACCATGCCATGTTTCTCCCGTGCTGATGTTTGACGTGAACGTAAACTGAAGCTTGAGACCTGGATCTGCATGATTTTATGATGTATTCTGCAATTCTGTGCATAAAATGTTTTAAAAATGCATCTTAATTTCATCAACATTAACATCATGTAAATTGCAGTGCAATGTACACAGTCATAATTTACCAATTTAACTGTTTTTCCCTTTAAATCATCCACACCATTCCTTACAGAGTCCTGCTCTGGCTCGGGTTGCAATCGAAGAGGTGAAAAGAGAGCTGGTATGTTTGGCCATGTACATTTTGTTACTCGTGACGTAATGATTGGTTAGTTTGGATTGATGCATTGAAATATATAAATCAAGGCAACAACCATGAATTGATGATTTATCCATGATAACTGATTCTAAATCGATTATCAAAAAAAGCCTTATGAACCAAAATAAGTATTTTATCATATCAGATTAAACTGTATTGTCAAATATCAAATTGTTGCCATAAGAATCCAAATCGTGTTATTGTGTATAAGCCTTTTGTGTTTTGTGTATGTACTAGGTGGCCCTGGATGCTGAACTAGAGCAGAAGGTTGATTTGATGAACACTTTATCTCAGTGACTGACTGATGAAGAATAAGGAGATCAGCAACAATTAGTGTTGTAACTCAACCTTTTATTTTATTCCCCCCCCCTTCCCTAGCCACTATGGGTGGGCTTTATTTGTGCAAGTGTGTGAAAATAAAATACATTTTTCAGTTCAAGATTGTTTCATCAGTGGCACTCTTCTGCATTACCAAAGATGCTGTTAGAAGGTATGTGAATATTTTAAAAAAGGAAACTACAGTGGTATGCAAAAGTTTGGGCACCCCTGGTTAAAATTGCTGTTACTGTGAACAGTGAAGCAAGTTGAAGATGAAATGATCTCCAAAAGGCATAAAGTTAAAGATGACTCATTCCCTTTATATTTTAAGCAAAAACAATTTTTTTATTTTCATCTTTTACATTTTCAAAATGACAAAAAAGGAAAAGGGCCCGAAGCAAAAGTTTGGGCACCCTGCATGGTGAGTACCGAGTAATGCCCCCTTTGGCAAGTATCACAGCTTGTAAACACTTTTTTTGTAGCCGGCTAATAATCTTTCAGTTCTTACCTGGGGGATTTTCACACATTCGTCCTTGCAAAAGGCTTCCAGTTCTACAAGTTTCTTGGGCTGTCTTGCATGCACTGCTGTTTTGAGATCTATCCACAGATTTTCAATGATGTTTAGGTCAGGGGACTGTGAGGGCCAGGGCAAAACCTTCAGCTTGTGCTTCTTGAGGTATTCCATTGTAGATTTTGAGGTGTGCTTTGGATCATCGTCTTATTGTAGGACCCATCCTCTTTTTAACCAACTTTTTTACAGATGGTGTGATGTTTGCTTCCAGAGTTTGCTGGTATTTATTTGAATCCATGCTTCCCTTGACCAATGAAATGTGCCCTGTGACACTGGCTACAACGCAACCCCAAAGCATGATCGATCCACACCCATGCTTCAGAGTTGGAGAGGTGTTCTTTTCCTGGAATTTGGCACCCTTTTTTCTCCAAACATACCTTTGCACATTGTGGCCAAAAAGTTCTATTTTGATTTCATCAGTCCACAGGGCTTGTTTCCAAAATGCATCAGGCTTATTTAGATGTTCATTTGCAAGCTTCAGACGCTGAATTTTGTGGCGAGGACGCAGGAAAGGTTTTCTTCTGATGACTCTTCCATGAAGGTCATACGGTATTTGTTCAGGTGTCGTTGTTGTGTAGAACAGTGCACCACCACTCCAGGGTCTGCTAAATCTTTCTGAAGGTCTTTTGCAGTCAAACAGGGTTTTTTATTTGCCTTTCTAGCAATCCAACGAGCAGTTCTTTCAGAAAATTTTCTTCATCTTCCAGACCTCACCTTGATCTCCACTGTTTCTGTTAACTGCCATTTCTTAATAACATTACAATCTGAGGAAACAGCTACCTGAAAACACTTTGCTACGTTCTTTAGCCTTCTCCTGCTTTGTGAGCATCAATTATTTTATTATTCAGAATGCGAGGGAGTTGCTTAGAGGAGCCCATGGCTGTTGATTTTAGGGACAAGTTTGAGGAGTCAGTGAATTTATATGACTTTGAAATCTGCATCATCTGACCTTTCCTAACAAAGAATTTGAACAAGCCACAGCTCAATAAGCTAATTAAGGTCTGGAACCTCGGTAAAAGTTATCTGAGAACTCAAATGTATTGGGGTGCCCAAACTTTTGCATGGTGTTCCTTTTCTTTTTTTCCACTCTCCAATTGTACAAAACAAAAATAATACACACATCTTGCAGAAAACGCTGAAAAAAAATGGCGTCTTTGCCTTTTGGTGATCAGTTCATCTTCTGCTCACTTAACTATTCACAGTAACAGTCATTTTCACTAAGGGTGCCCAAACTTTTGCATGCCACTGTAGATAGATACTGTGATTAAAGTCAGAGTAATTTGCGCTAGCTGTTTAAAAAAACTGGGAAGTCTGGACACTGTACCCTGTAGATCCGGAATGGTAAGAGATGGAGAATGACGCTTAGTGAGGAAAAGTTGCGCCCTGCCACCCTGAGCAAAATAAAGACTAACTGATCGAAAAAAATCATGAAAACTGACGGTTATAAGTGATTGAAAAAAGCCAGTTTTTCATGGATCATAACGGTTCAGTGATCCAGATCAGCACCAAAAGTCATAGCAACGTAATTCAGCCCAGAGGTATTCTTCATGTGAAATTTGGTGATGATTGAGGGAGAAATAGCATCCTAAAAAATGTAAGGAGAACAGTAATAGATGATGATGAAGAAACAGAGAAGGAGAACAAGGATCCTGAGTGAGAGTAATAATTTGCACTACTGCTGCGAGCGCTAATTAAAAAACCAAAGCAGGCGTCATGGTGGTGCAGTGTGCAGCCGTCTCACAGCTTCAGCATCTCAGTTCAGTCCTGAGCTGGATTTGGTGTCTGTGGAGTTCTGCATGTTTAGATTTCTCTGGTTTCTGCAAACCATGCCGGTAGGTGGATTGGCTGTACAAAATTGTCCCTCGGGTGTGAATGAATGTGTATTTATGTGCATGATGGTGCCTTGTGTTGGACTGGCATTTCTGCCTCATGTTCAGTGTTCCTAGGATAGACTCCAGATCCACCAGGTTGCTGAAAGTGAGTGATGGATGGGGGGGGAGGTTGAACCAATGACCATAAAATACATGGATGGTGTAATGTCTATAAAATGTGAAGCAGCCTCAGGTCTAGTAGCGCCCCTGCTGGTGGGTTGCAGTATAATGTATAGAGAGCATACACGTGACGTCACGAGGCCACTTGATATTTGTTTATCTGCCATCTTGGACGGCATGGCCGCGCATAGAACTCAGACGAACCCGTTCTAATTATCAAGTGTGTAGGAGTAGATCTTTTGAGAATGGTTATATCTTGTTCAGCATTTGGTTGTAGGAAGCATCTTATATCAAAAAAATATAACTGGTTTTCACATGGACGTGTAATATTAATGTTCTTAATAAACTATGTATACAAATGCATAACTTGTTTATAAAGTTCTTCCTATCAGATTGTGTAAAGTACTGAAAAAGAATATGTATGTTATTTTAGGCACATAGAGGTCCAAGAAAACATTTTTTTAATTTGTTTGAATATAGAAGCTGGACATATCTGTGACCCCTATACATTTTATATCTGATATTGAATAATAATTCTGCACAGATAAAGATAGCGGTGATTTTGTGATTTTTTTTTTTCAGACAAAAACATATAATTTTACAACCCTGTCATTATCTGGAACTGAGTTTAGATTTCGAACATTCTTACGATAAAACGTCCTGCATAGTCTCTTTATGATAAACGTCTTAATGCCACTTACCCGTAAGGTTATCAAGTAGACATTCTTCTTCGGAACCTTCCAGAGGTATAGTTGGGATACCCATCCCGCAACAAAATATTTATAAGCTTCCAGGCTCTTGTAAGCTTTGAGGGCTTTGCCAGCGTAACACGATTCACGATTAACAAGAAAATTGTAAATGTCGTGGTAGGCCAGATCGGGCAAATCGCCGGCACCGCAGCTCCGAATTTCCCTGAACAAGGATTGCGGCAAGTTGTACGGATCTGCAATCCCCAACCTGGAACACTTTTCCACGTAACGCTGCCTCACGTCACCTTCAAGATGCTGAACAAACTTAGACAAGTAATCGCGCGATGTAGATGGGGTATTTTCCGAATTTTCTTGGGGATTACTCCCTGGATCCATTACGCTCGCGCAAGGTAAACAATCCTGAAGCCGTCCAATATGGCGGAGTAAACACAGACGGGTCACGTGACTGCACATCCTCTATAGCACTGTCCCATCCACGTGTCACTTTTTATTTTCTCTTTTTATTTACAGTCTAAACTGTCTTTCCATTTACAGTGTCTAATTTTAGCAGTTTTCCCTATGCTGATATCTGCACTTTTTATATTTTAATTTCTCTCCAAAAATTAGTTTTTAAAACGTGATTTCTACTACGGTATATTGTTATAAACCATGAAAACACTTGGGAATGAAATGATTGACAGCCTGGGCAATGCGCTAGACCTTGGTATTGGGAGAAGGGGACAGGCCTACCACATGCCTAACCTGACTTCGACTCTAGTCTCTATTGTGTGAATTCTGGCTCCAAACAGTATGTTTGACAACAAGGCAGAGGAATTTGGGCTTCATTTCTATAGAACAGAAGGGCATGGAGCCAACCATTCATGTGTAACAGGAGAGAATGCCACAACACTTTTTATGTGGGACGGCTGACATCAGTGGTGGGGGGGACAGGCAACATAAACAAAAAATCAGTTCAGCAGGACGGAAAAGTTAACAAAACTGTAGCATAGTCATGTTGTGAAGCCACGCTGTAATGGTGGTCAGTCAGTCTGATTCAGTTCAGGAAAGAGAAGTTATTTGTGACAGTGTCATTCAGGACACAGTGTATGTTGAACTTAAGGCTAGTTAGCCAGTATATCAGGTTTGCTAGCTGGATAACTCTGGAGTGAGCTTTCACTCTGATAGACTGCTAGAGAGGCTTCAGAGCGGTCATCATTTTTTTTGATGTTGGAGACGTTTTGTTGAGAAGAATTACCCGTGGAAGTGAGTAGCTTGTACAGGCAGTTCCTTTTCTCAGCGATCGCCTGGGACAACCAGTGACCGCTCGCCACTGCTGTGTCCTGCTGAGGTGTAGTTTACTTGGCCAGAACATGTTTCGTATATCGGCGAACAGGTACTGTATATATACTCACCGGCCACTTTGATAGGAACCTGTTCTTGATTCTAAGATTCTTGTTCTTGGCTGCAGGACTGGAACCCAATGTGGTGTTCTGCTATTGCATGCTGAGATGCTTTTCTGCTCACCACGGTTGTAAAGAGTTGCGATATCTTTCCTGGCAGCTTGAACCAATCTGGCCATTTTCCTCTGACCTCTCTTATCAACAAGACGTTTCCACCTACAGAACTGTCGCTCGTTCAATGTTTTTTGTTTTTCGCACCATTCTTTTGTAAACTCTAGAGACTGTTGCGTGTGAAAACCCTAGGAGATCATCAGTTTCTGAAATATTCAAACCAGTCTATCTGTCACAGAGATCACAATTTTTCTCGTTCTGATGTTTGAAGTTAACATTAATTGAATCTCTTGATTTGTATCTGCATGATTTTATGCATTGTGCTGCTGTCAAGGGATGGGCTGATTAGATAACAGTATAAAACAGGTGGATGGGTATTCTTAATAAAGTGGCCAGTGAGTGTATTTATAATTGGTTATATGAAGAACTCCCATAGACTCTTGTTTTAATATTAGGGTTAAAAAAAATAAAACAAACTGATTTTGACCCTGAACTGTGATACATTTATTTAGATAAGACTTAAGATGTAAATTATTTAGGGCACATTGATCCTGAATTATAATTTATTTATTTAGAGGAGACTTAAAATATTGAAGATACTGATATCAATTCTGAATTGTTTTCCTTGTCAGGATAAGGTACAGTGGGGCAAAAAAGTATTTAGTCAGCCACCAATTGTGCAAGTTCTCCCACTTAAAAAGATGAGAGAGGCCTGTAATTTTCATCATAGGTACACTTCAACTATGAGAGACAGGATGGGGGGAAAGAATCCAGGAAATCACATTGTAGGATTTTTAATGAATTAATTGGTAAATTCCTCGGTAAAATGAGTATTTGGTCGCCTACAAACAAGCAAGATTTCTGGCTCTCACAGACCTGTAACAACTTCTTTAAGAGGCTCCTCTGTCCCCCACTCGTTACCTGTATTAATGGCACCTGTTTGAACTCGTTATCAGTATAAAAGACACCTGTCCACAACCTCAAACAGTCACACTCCAAACTCCACTATGGCCAAGACCAAAGAGCTGTCAAAGGACACCAGAAACAAAATTGTAGACCTGCACCAGGCTGGGAAGACTGAATCTGCAATAGGTAAGCAGCTTGGTGTGAAGAAATCAACTGTGGGAGCAATTATTAGAAAATGGAAGACATACAAAACCACTGATAATCTCCCTCGATCTGGGGCTCCACGCAAGATCTCACCCCGTGGGGTCAAAATGATCACAAGAACGGTGAGCAAAAATCCCAGAACCACACGGGGGGACCTAGTGAATGACTTGCAGAGAGCTGGGACCAAAGTAACAAAGGCTACCATCAGTAACACACTACGCCGCCAGGGACTCAAATCCTGCAGTGCCAGACGTGTCCCCCTGCTTAAGCCAGTATGTCCAGGCCCGTCTGAAGTTTGCTAGAGAGCATTTGGATGATCCAGAAGAGGAGTGGGAGAATGTCATATGGTCAGATGAAACCAAAATAGAACTTTTTGGTAAAAACTCAACTTGTCGTGTTTGGAGGAGAAAGAATGCTGAGTTGCATCCAAAGAACACCATACCTACTGTGAAGCATGGGGGTGGAAACATCATGCTTTGGGGCTGTTTTTCTGCAAAGGGACCAGGACGACTGATCCGTGTAAAGGAAAGAATGAATGGGGCCATGTATCATGAGATTTTGAGTGAAAACCTCCTTTCATCAGCAAGGGCATTGAAGATGAAACGTGGCTGGGTCTTTCAGCATGACAATGATCCCAAACACACCGCCCGGGCAACAAAGGAGTAGCTTCGTAAGAAGCATTTCAAGGTCCTGGAGTGGCCTAGCCAGTCTCCAGATCTCAACCCCATAGAAAATCTTTGGAGGGAGTTGAAAGTCCGTGTTGCCCAGCGACAGCCCCAAAACATCACTGCTCTAGAGGAGATCTGCATGGAGGAATGGGCCAAAATACCAGCAACAGTGTGTGAAAACCTTGTGAAGACTTACAGAAAACGTTTGACCTCTGTCATTGCCAACAAAGGGTATATAACAAAGTATTGAGATGAACTTTTGTTATTGACCAAATACTTATTTTCCACCATAATTTGCAAATAAATTCTTTAAAAATCAGACAATGTGATTTTCTGGATTTTTTTTTCTCATTCGGTCTCTCATAGTTGAGGTATACCTATGATGAAAATTACAGGCCTCTCTTATCTTTTTAAGTGGGAGAACTTGCACAATTGGTGACTGACTAAATACTTTTTTGCCCCACTGTATATGTCAGAAATTAGTTTTAAGAACTAGAATAAAATTTTATTCAAGCTAGATGGCCTTTCGATTTCATAAAATCGGTGAAATTTGGTCATTGTAATATGTTTATTTCTGCAATAGCTCACAAAATATCAGGCCATTCTGTGGCTGGGAAGTTATGTAATTTGAAGGGATTCCCGAGCAAATAATGTACATGAAATCGCTCACTTCGTACAGTCAAGCAGACAGAGGAAGTCCGTGTGCGCATGCGCAGGTTTACCACCTTCTTTTGGGTTTTACGGCAGCTAGCATCCACAGTGTTGCATTACTGCCATCTCCAGGTTTACCTTTGACCGTGCACTGACAGTTCCATCATTCTGTCCCTAAATGAACAGCTGATCACAACAAGGTGCTTGCTGACCGCCGATATTTATTAGCTTGGTCCTGCGTTTCCTTTCCTTCGCAATATGACATCATTTTTTTTTCTCGCTTTCTGTTACTGTAGTCGGTCTTTCACGCTTCATTCACACACTCGCGTCTTCCATTTTGCTCTCCTGTTTCAAATTTGTATCCCATAATGCCTTGCGTAAACAGGGAAAGCCCACCATGTGATGCATGATGTAGTATCTTGAATTGTGTCATGTTAAAGCAGGAAAAAATAGTGGAGAACTTAGGGCCACATGGCCCTAAATTAATTAATTGTTTGTAGCAGTTCGCTATGAATGAGTGGAGCACAGAGGACGGCAGGACAGAGATCAGGTTGACACACTTTTATTGTCACACTTTTCAGTCTAACAACTATGTTTTAACGTTTACAGACACCCACACACACTCGGCGTCTGGTTCCGGGGAGAGCTCCTCTGCTCTCGCTCTCCCTCCTTAAACAGGGCGCGGTCACTGGGAAGACACACAAACACAGGTTAATTGCCGTCAGGTGTAGTGATTCTGCCACTTACCTTCCCTGACTCCGCCCTCCTGTCACAGACCGGCGCTTGACCACGCCCTCGCTGCCACATTGTTCTATTACAAAAAAAAAAGATTGAGAAGAGAGGTAGCAATCTGTGAACAGCAGTACGGGTTTATGCCAAGGAAGAGCACTTCGGATGCAACTTTTGCTTTAAGAATGTTAATGGAGAAGTACAGAGAAGGCCAGAGAAAGCTACATTGTGTGTTTGTAGACCTGGAGAAGGCATACGATAGAGTGCCAAGAGAGGAGTTATGGTATTGTATGAGAAAGAGTGGAGTGAATGAGAAGTATATTAGAGTGGTGCAAGACATGTATGAGAACAGTGAAACAGCAGTGAGGTGTGCAGTTGGAACGACTGAATGGTTCAAGGTGAAGGTGGGACTCCAAGGATCTGCTTGGAGTCCTTTCTTGTTTGCCATAGTGATGGATAGCTTGACGGACGAAGTGAGGCAAGAGTCACCATGGAACATGATGTTTGCAGATGATATTGTGATATGTGGTGAAAGTAGAAAGTCGGGTTTGGAGAGATGGAGGTATGCATTGGAACGAAGAGGAATGTAGGTGAGCAGGAGCAAAACAGAATACATGTGCATCAGTGAGAATGGGGATGAGTGTAGTGAAGATGTGAGGAGTAGACATAAAGAAAGTTGGTGAATTCGAGTACCTGGGGTCAACTGTGCAGGAAAATGGGGGCTGTGATAGTGAGGTGAGAAAGAGAGTGCAGGCAGGGTGGAGAAGGATTTCGGGAGTCATTTGTGATAAAGTCCCAGCAAAAGTGAAAGGTAAGATGTATAAGACAGTAGTGAGACCAGCTGTGACGTACAGATTGGAGACCGTACCCTTAACGAAGAGACAGGAGGCAAAGTTGGAGGTGGCGGAGTTGAGGATGTTAAGGTTTGCGATGGGAGGTTGGACAGGATAAGGAACGAGCACATCAGAGGGACAGCACATGTAGAGAGCTTGGGAATTAAGCTAAGAGAGATGAGACTGAGATGGTACGGGCACATCCTGAGAAGAGATGCAGAGCATGTTGGAAGGAGAATGTTGAGGATGGAGCTGCCAGGCAAACGAAAACGAGGAAGGCCAAAGAGGAGCTACATGGATGTGGTGAGAGAGGACATGAAAGTGGTAGAGAAGGATGCTGAAGACAGGGAGCAATGGAGACGAAAGATCCGCTGGGGCGACCCCTAATCGGGAGCAGCCAAAAGAAGAATAATTACATAAAATAAAATTGAAGTCTGTGATTTGAATTCAGTAGCTTTCTGTCCACTCAACAAAAATAATTGGGTGTCAGGGATTTAAATTTTTTTTTTTTAATGACCTACAGTCGAAAAATCTGAAAGGCAGTCTACCTTTAAAGTTAGAACTGGGCTTAACAAGTTCTACTTTATTTCATATAACCCTCACACACAAAAGGAACATACAAAATGTGTAACCGTGAGAGAGAGAGAGTGTGTGTGTGTTTGTTTTTTTCAGTCAAGGGGTTTAACATGTGGGTTGTTTTACAATCAGGGTATGCAAGCTAAAAATCACATTTAACACTTATCTTCAATATCAAAAGGCTTGACTTAATAAACTTGGTTGTTTATTGTAGCCCTGTGATAGCTCTATTTACCATGCAAAAAAAAAATTTGGTGATAACGTTATTTTTGGTGAATGTATGGTAATATATGTCATATTTAGCAAAGTTACTCGTGTCATTTAGAAAAAGTGCTTTTTTGACCACAGGTAGCTCCAAAAGGGATGCACTTAAATCATTCTTTATACCATAAAACAAATATTTGGTTCCATATCATTGGAAACATAGTTAAGTTTTAATGTTGAATGCCAGTAAGTTTTCAGACTATTTTGATCAAATTAGTATGCAATTGTGGGTGGCACGGTGGTGTAGTGGTTAGCGCTGTCGCCTCACAGCAAGCAGGTCCGGGTTCGAGCCCCGTGGCCGGCGAGGGCCTTTCTGTGTGGAGTTTGCATGTTCTCCCCGTGTCCGCGTGGGTTTCCTCCGGGTGCTCCGGTTTCCCCCACAGCCCAAAGACATGCAGGTTAGGTTAACTGGTGACTCTAAATTGACCGTAGGTGTGAATGTGAGTGTGAATGGTTGTCTGTGTCTATGTGTCAGCCCTGTGATGACCTGGCGACTTGTCCAGGGTGTACCCCGCCTTTCGCCCATAGTCAGCTGGGATAGGCTCCGGCTTGCCTGCGACCCTGTCGAAGGATAAAGCGGCTACAGATGATGAGATGAGTATGTAATTGTGTCAAAAAAAATTTTCCTCTCCGAGACAGCTAATTTTTCAATATAAAATAACATATCTAAAATGATTATTTTCATCCTAAAATGTGGTCAAGATATTGGGACATAAATATTAGAGACAACTAACACAAAGCTTACAGCCTTATATTTAAAAGCACTATGGAAGTAGTGGATTCTGAATTGTCAAAAAAAAAAGTCCTCTCCGAGAATCACTTCATTTGTTTCTCCCAGCCCTGCTTAAAGCTACACTTAATCTTCTTTATCTTATAGCAGATTACACAAAACTGCCATACACACGTCAAAAAATTACCTGAAATCTGTTCTTTAACTTGTCCTTCACTTAAAAACTGGTACAAGAACCAGTTTGAATCAATTTGAATATTGGACCCCTGTGTGACAAACTTTGTACCCTGATTGTAAAACAACCCATGTGTAAATATATAAAATGACAGCCAAAAAAAAAAAAAGTCGCTCCCAACCACCGAGTGGCGCTGTCTGTCATTATTGCAGTAAGGCTTGGCCGGAAGCGCCTTCTTCATTCCTTGAACTAATAACACGGACATTGGCAGAATCCCAAATGGCTACTTGGTGGTCAAATAGTGCATTACACAGCCATTATTTCATGCCCTATGTAGTGCGTTTATGTAGGAAGAATGAAGTCAGTTGGGATTCAGCCTTTGTGAAGAAGCCAACTGTGCTAAAGGGGCCGGGACGCGCACTAGCGGGGGCCGCAAACACGTAGTTTGAACTTTTGGCTTTTTAATACATATGTATGCTGAAGTTTTAACGCAAGTGCTGCTTTAAAAAGGACACCATGCTGTTAAGAAGAATATACATCCGGGGTGAAGTTTAATACAGGTGCGCGACATTTTATCTCAGCAGTTTTTTTTATGTAAACAGCTAGCGAGATAACTAGCAGAAATAGCGAAATAACTGCCTCACGAGCTCTGCGACCATTTTAAGTCTGTTTCACATTCCCCGTTTCAGAACTGTGCGGTTTTGTGGCTGGTTTGTCTCTTCGGCTACCTGTTACTTAAACATTGTTACTCGTTTATTTATTTATTTGCCCGAGCTTGCTGTGAACATTAGCTCATGGGTGCATTGAGATACAAGACGAACATTTATACGGTAGCGCGCGCGGCTTTTAATGTGTGGCTAATAAGCGGTTGCTGTTGGAGCAGGGAAGTTCACTGAGGTCGGAAAAGTGCTTTGTTTTGATGCATAGACGATGTTTTAAATGATTTTTTTTATGTAGTAAGTTTTTATTAAAGGTTGTTTTAAAGCTACAAGTTAAGGGACAGTGTAAGGAGGTTAGTGAGTCAAGAAAACATAACCTGGATGGAAATAATTCAGGTAATGAGTTGTGCGCATGCGCAGGTTGCGCGCCCGGGTATTGTTCATACATGATGCATAGATGCGCGTGCCATGTCTCCGGGTTTGGAATTACAGGATATGAAGTGCTGTGTGCGTCGAGTCTCCTCGGGTTGGGCTCGGTCAGGATCTGCTCCTCTGCCTCCCGTCCAAACTCACACTGATTTGTCACATACACAATCGTACAGATCACGACATGCAGTGAAATGCTTATTGCAGTGCTCCGGAGGTTGTGAAGATAGTTTGGGGGGGGGGGGAGTGAAAGAGGAAGGAGAGTGAAATAAGATGGAATAAAAAAAGAATTAAAAATGTCAGACGTGGCGGCAGGAAGTTTTGGATGGACTATATCTGATATACCATGAAAAAAGCCAGCTATTATTGTCCATACACAGTTGATGGAACAAATCTGGCAGCTACATTTTGTTTCCAAATTGTTGGTCACTCGCTAAGGCGGAAGTTTTATCTTGTGGCACTATGACAGCTTCTGCGCAGACGCAGCAGAAAACTTTCTCATTGGATATTCGGGTCAGCGCTGATGTGTGACGTCAAGTTGTCTTGACAACCATGCAACGTCATAAACCATATTCGACGCTCGTTCTCCATTGGGTAGAGTGACGTAATACACGTAGGATAAGCGATATGCTAACAATATCGCATGCTCTCAAACCAAATGAACAAAACCCACTAGAAGGGAATAGAATGCATATGTTATTTACCAGCTGGAAGGTCTGTATCGTGAAATACCGTGACCGAGGTCTTGAAGGGCCTCGGTCAGTATTCAAGGCCGAGGTCACGGTGTTTCACGATACGGACCGACCTTAAAGCCTAGGTCACAACCGGACGTACGATTTTTTGGCTGTGCGATTTTTGGCGTTTCCCAAATCACTGCGGTTTTTTTTTTTTTGTTCATGGAGAAAGACGCACGTTGGCCGTAAGTTTGTCTTGCAACCTGAAAAAAACGTAAGCGCCCGTAGAGTTTGTTTGACATGACAAAGAACCTCTGCGGCCGGTCTATGGCTCGAAAATCAGCATGTCACGCGCGCGCCCTCCCTGCGTTTCTTGCGTTTTTTGCACGTAGACCGGCCGTAGGAGCACGTACGGCCAGTTGTGACCGAGGCATAAGCTGGTAAATAATATATTTATTTTTTCTTTACCAAATTCTAACAGAAAACGAGAGCGCCCGAAAGGGAAAGCCGAGCCGCCATTTTGAATCCTCATTCATGGCTGTAATGCAAATGGCTTCCTCCTCGGTATACAAGTGCACTTCCATGGCAGGCAAAAAACGTCCCCTATTTATGCAAAATTGAGTCATTCAGGATTCAGCCATGTTTTTGCTTGGCGTTAGCAAGTTAGAGGTTTTTAGCTTTCTCCTGAAATGTTTTCTTTTATTTCTTCCTCCTCAGGGTAGTAAAACTTGCTTTCGCTGTGAACACTGTCGTTATCACTATCCATGCTGTAAAATTAATGCTATTCTCCTGAGAAATGCTGGCAAAAATTTATAAGATTTTTGATAATCTTATAAATAAATCTTATTGAAAAAAGAGAAATGTTGGCAAGAAATGCTGCTATGTATGTTTGTTGTTGTGAACGAGCAAGTCGTCAGAGGTCCGTAACTGGGGTCCGTACCATAGGATACGGACCTGCTCGCCAGCCAATCAGAGCGCAGGATTTGATGGAAACTGGACCATGAAAAAAATAAATGTTTCTATTCCATGGATAAAGGCCCAATCCCAATTCTAATTTCTACCCCTACCCCTTCCCCTCCGCCTTCCCCTTGGCCCTTCCCCTTGAAACTGAGCTACAAGGGATAGGGCTTGAAATTCAACCCTTACGTATTGGGATAGCCCTTCAACGATCGCATACGTCATCGCGTACCTCCGTCAGCGTTTACGTTAGCAAAACGCGACGCGTCATTGGCTGCGACCAGCCGCTACAGTCAGAGCCAGAGGCAGAAATCTCTGCTGGCAGGGTGTGATTTGTTAACTAACACCACTGAATGGGATATCTTTGGCGCTTCGTGCACCACATCCGACAGAATGAGGTGTCAGAACACTCATGTAAACAATAAAAGCGAGAATAACAGAACAAAACGTACGCAGTAAAGCAACCGAAAACAATACTCACTCCCAAAGCTTTTTAGCAGCAGCTTGGATTTCAGAAATCGCTGCTCATTCTCAGCTCGAAAGCGAATCAAGCGGCGTGTTTCCTCTGGATAACAACTTAAAACACGTAAATAATGGAGAAAATACATTTATGACAATCTTTCGCCGCGGGAACCGCCATCTTTCTGAAATCCGCATGAAATCTCGCTGAAATCCGCATGGCATTGTGGGAAATCACTCAAACCCCTTCGTTCGGAGTCTGCTCCAGGAAAATCTCCGTTTGGAGGGGTACAGAAGCCCTACGCCTTCCCCTACCCCTCCGCGTTAACTGGGATTGGGATGCCCCTACCCCTTCACGTGAACGCGCAAAATGGAGGGGAAGGGCCAAGGGGTTGGTCCAAGGGGTGAAATGGGATTCGGCCAAAGTGTCCTGTATGTATAAGAATTGCTGATGGTGAATTGGGTGATGAAGTAATGCACTGAATACAGTGCGGATGGAGAAATTGGAAAAGAACGTCAGGAGTGTTGTGTGACTGGAGAACAAGTGTGAGCGTGAAAGGACAAGTGGTTAGACCAGCGATGGGTGAAGGATGTTGGTAAAAGAGGAAGACTGAAATGAAGATGGTTAGAAAGTATTAGAATGGACTTAAGAGAGAAAGGCCTGCCCAGACAAGAAGTGAGCAGTCGTGCAGTGTGGAAGAGGCTCATCAAGTCCATCAACCCCGTGTAGAGGTGGTGTCGGTAGAAGAAGAGGTATAATTGTTATAGAAATGTACTGTGTATATATTGTATTTTAGTTAGAGGAAATTACATGAAGAGGATGTCCGAGATAAGGGTCAAGTGGTGACGATAGTTGTCTGTTGTTGTCCTTTTTATTGTTTTTTTGAAGAATCCGATTGGCCTGAGGGAAGAAGCTCCTCCTCATTTTCTCCGTGTTGGCCTGAAGGGAGCGAAAGCACTTCCCTGACCTCAACAGTGAAGAGTCCATGGTTGGGATGGCTGAGGTCCTTGATTATCTTCCTGGCTTTGGTCCAGCACTGCTTAATGTAAATAGATTGCGGTTCATGGAGCTCGGTGTGGATGGTGCGCTTGGCTGATTGCGCCACTCTCTGGGGAGCCCGTCTGTCCTGCTCGGTGCTGTTCCCAAACCAAGTGGAGATATTTCCTGCCATGATGATGTCGATGGTACAGGAGTAAAAGTTCCTCAACACCCTCGTTGGAAGACAGAAGTCTCTCAGATGGAACAGACACTGGTGGGCCGCCTTAACCAGGGCAGTGATGTGGCAGGACTTGCGTGATGTGAACACCAAGGTACCAAAAGCTGTCCACTCTCTCCACTGGGGTCCCGTTGATGATGAGGCGCTTGGAGTTCCTTCCCTGCTTTTTGCAGCTCCTTTGTCTTGCTGACGTGTAGGACGAGGTTGTTGTCCTGGCACCAGATCTCCAGAACTTAGGATGTTGATTCTGGACGTTACTTCAGTGGTCTCAAAGTTTAGGGGAATAAAAGGGTACGAGGCAGAGAATAGGAGGGTACAATTAGAAAGTTTGAACCCCTTTACTGTGAGCCATAGGTGAGAAAAATGGAAAACTGGGGTTATTGGAGACACATTTTCAAGGCATTTGGGGAGGAATTTCCATTTTATTGTAAACAGCAAAATAGAGTCTGAAGTGATGGTAATCAATACTAAAAGTGTTAATGTAACTTCGATATAGTAATGAAATCAAAAATAAATTTGACTCTACAATACTTTATTTTTTGATGTTTACAAAATCAGGTAAGTTACGATAACTTGATTTTGTAAACCTCAAAAATGTTTTGTACAGTCAAATTTCTTTTTGACTCATTATTCAGTTTCTGAACCATCTGAGTATTGACCTAATCCCAAAGCTTCTATAAGTGTGTCTGTAGTGATATCAGGTACTGAACTTGATTCAGATTTTTTTTTTTACATGTTCTGTCTTCCCCTTTATCCTCCTTTTTCTTTGAAAGGAACTGCTCCATTGCCTTTTGCACAAGTCTGTTCACTTCAGATGAATTCAAATTTGTGTGTATCACAGTATTTTCATTTGGCATTGCACTATGTTATAAGTGATTTTATATTCATCTGACAACGAGTGACCGTTCTTGCAACAGCAACTGTACAAAACACGTGTATAAACTTGTATATATTTAAATTTTTAACAGTAATCGTTAACACTAACTGCAGGACAGATGTCAAGTCTCAATATGTGACTCCCCTATAAGGATGCATTTCATTCCATCGCAAGTCAAAATGTAAACAATGTCAATACGCCAAGCATGCCGAGTGGGCGGGTTTGACCCAAAACAGGACGTATACGATAATGGGATAGCAATCAATATTTGTAATTTAATATTTAGCTGACCAGCATTTATACATGGACCAATACACAGATGTATTTTGCTTGGTAATCATAGTGACGGCTAAAATTACAGACTTAGCCATGGCCTTTTTGAAAACCAGGCATCTAACGTACCGCTCCACTTCTTAAGGCCAATTTATGCTGACAACCCAGTCCTCGCAGATGGCGTCTGCGAAGCCCCCCCCCCCCCTTCGCAGACGCTCTGCGCGCACCTCCCAAAAATTGTGACCACCGCAGACAGCGTCGCAGACAAGAGGGCTCTGATTGGTCCACTCTACATCCGCTGTACACGCACTTCCGCTTCCCTACTTTCCCGGTTTGGTTTGTTTTCACGACCGCCATTTTTAAAAACACGAGAGAAGATGGAGCAGCACGAATAGCGGTTGATCGAGGGAGTGAGGAAGTACGTACATCTATACGACTCCAGTTCTAGTCATTATAAGTAACCGGAGGATAAACACTCCACTAACCACACCCACCAACTACTCCTAGTGATTTCACGACTTCGCACCCCCTTGTGTTGTGGCGGTGAATAACATCGCGCACGCCTATTACTCCCCGCTCAACGATAAATTACAACTGTCTGCGAAAAGCTATCTGCAAAAGCTTTGTCGCAAGAGCATGCAGAGGTCTTTAGTCGTCATTTCTAGCCATGTGGTAGCGCGGCTCAATCATAGTACACGGAACATTGTCAACACCTTGTCGGCCAATCAGATTACACCTTAGTTATAGCGCGTGGCAGCGTAATGGCTGCCTCTATTTCCTACAGACATGTTAGTGTTTGGCTGTTATTTAGTTGAATAAAACTTAGTTTCACATCGCACGCTGTTCAGTTTTCTACAGCTATGTAAACAAAAATATTTTGTTACTCAGTGAAAAATGGACAGCGGCAAATCCGACTACAGACGGTGATTTGCCACCGCCGACCGGCTACTTTTGAGACCTCTGCTTAGGTTGTGCATTATATTTGTATCAAGGAGACTTCTGTGATTCAATCCTTTAGTGTTTTAGATCATTTCATTGCACAGGACATGGTGCGCAGTGCAAACATTTACATATCCTTACAAAAGCACGAAAGCTGAAGTGAAATTCACAGTTGAATCATCGGTCACATTTGTTTGTGCTGTTTGTTCTGATTTAGATTTTGAGATTAAGCTTTACAGATCGATGCAAGTCAATATCTGGGAGTGTCACACCAAATGGGATGTGTTGTGTGAACAAACAAGCTGGAAGTGTTTTTACATGGCACAAAGCTTCACCAGTGAATGAATGATAGTAATTTGGCTAGATTTTGGTTTTGAGTTGAATTGGATTCGGTGAACTGCAAGGTCAGTCTCAGCACTGATATGATGTACATGTCAAAACCCAACATTGTTCAAGCAATAATTTTCTGTCTCATCAATGAAATTAGATGATTTATTCAATTTCTCTTTTGGTTCGATGCCACCTTTGCACACCCTTTGCCTTTATAAGTGCCTCCTACCGTTTTGTCTGCTCTGAACAGTGTTTTGGATCTCTTAGTTTTTCCACGTACCTCCTTTTGTGTGTACATGTCTGTTCTAACTCTTGCAAAGTGGCCACCAATTCTTCTTTACATATCTTCTGTTTTCAACTGTCTTAGTTTCTAGGAAGAACTTTTCTGTTTTCTGACACATCTTTTCCCCTTAACAGTTGCAGTTTCTGAAATTTGATCTTTATACAGGGCTAAAAAGTAACAAGTGCTTGGTCGCCGCTTGGGCCAGTATCCCTGAATTCTTAGTGGGCCAGGCCAAAGTAAAGTGGCCCTTAAAGGAGATGTGCAGAACCTTCATTTTAAAATAGATTTGAGTGGATAGTATCTCCATCCTTGACTCTTGTATGCTGCATAAATGGGAGTTTTTTTTAGGCCCACTTTACACGGGGACGGTCTGAAACAAAAACGCAAAAGTTCGTTTTCGTTCTCACTTTTTTCCGCGTCTACACGACCGTTTTCAAGGAGGAAATCTGCGTCTATATGGTGACGCATAAATGTGTGGAATTCAATTGGATGTGCATGCCAGGCGGCTAGGTGGTGCTGTGAAAGACCTCCGCTATGTCTTCCGTCTTGTCTGATCTGCACACCTGCGCCGCGAAAACTTTGACTACTCTGGCTATGGTAAGTAAGAAAGTAAGTAAAAAAGTAAGAGCATACTATACCCGCCTCTGTTCATTAACGTTATATGTGCAGATTCGGTATAGATGTTGGCCAGAGCAGCTTGAAGGTCCGTTGGATCGATGTAATCAGACATGCTCTTTTTTACTTACTTTCTTACTTCCCGGGCTGGCATGTACAGTATATGACACATGTATGACGTAAATGCGTACCCGACGTGAGCAGATCCGAGCAGAGTTTCGCGTATTGGGTAGTTTAGACGGATATGCAACGGGGGCTGTTTTTAACTTATCCACTCTGGAAGGCGTTTTCAATTTTTTCCGTTTTTCAGCCTCGGGAACGCCGTCCCCGTGTAGACGAAAGGCACTTCCGATAAAATATTTAGTCGTTTTTACCCGACAGCGTCCTCGTGTAAACGGGCCCTGAGAGTTAAAATCGACCGCAAAGTTGGCATTCGAGCGGCCCCGCTGAGCCAGCCAGCTCTGAGTGTGTGACGTCACAGCGGTAACCGGTTTTAAGGCCGAGGCCTTTGACAGCTATAGACCAAAGTCGTATAAATAAAAATGTATGGTGAAAGTAAGAAATACCGTTACCGACTTGCTCAACTAAGACTGATTTGACTTCATTGATTGTGGGTTGACTCTCATTAAAACAGGATGGGTGTTATAACATACATGTACATGCATGCATTTTCACTGATAAAACGTAAAAGCCTAATTAAATAATCAGATGAACTGAGACGATCACATTCTGAAGCAAATTAAATCATCTTGTACCGGTAGCTTAAATACACAATACAAGTCACATGTATTAATCTAAATGCAGGTAAACAACGTGGTTTTGTTGTTTTATATCCAAATGAGAGTCGGAGCTTACCCGTCTGTGTTCTCACTTCTTGAAGGCCGATCTTGTGGCTGATTGTTTAGAAACAATCTGACTTTCAGTTGTCCGTTCATTTGCTTCTTGCACGCAAGGGCGAGATGGCAGCAATATCCATTTTCTCCATACTGCAGTACTCCGCCATTACTGCTCGGTTCAGGCAATTACTAAAACCTGGGACATCACCAGTTTTAGCAACAACCACGGGGAGGTCACTGCCCAAGCGATAACGTGTCGCGTTCCATCCCGGGTTTCAGCAACAACCCTCGGCTCGCACTCCGGGAGGATTGGTGCAACTGAGCTGACCTTCCTTTTAAATAAATAAATAAAATGCTTGTTTTATTTAATTGTTGGTACTGCACCCTCTTTCAATACGGGCTTATAGCCAACGCTCCTCAACAGATCAGAAGTTTCATACGAGTCTTCAGTAAAATGTGCAGAGCAGAGGAGAGACCACTTCGTAGGCGCCTAATGTGCCCGTGAACAACTCACAAAACGTGTCCAAATCTTTGCAGTTTGAACATTCTTGGGCCGTGAATGCAACATAAATCCTCCACCTGTCGTGTTGCTGCACCCGCCAGTAACACATCTACATGGCATGGCGATAAATTACCTCAAAATGGAGGACCGGAGTTGCAGTCAGCTCTGTTTTTTAGTATAGCGGAAATGGCGATGAGACTATAGACTTCCTGCTGTGACGTTATGGACATCAAGGTCATTCACTCAGACCGCTACCTATATGAATCACTTTAATCATAAAAATGACTATATTAGATATCTGTGAAGATACTCAGTCATCCAGGTACATAGTAATCTGTGGTTGGTAGAAGAGAGCAACTGGACTTGCTTGAAAAGTCTTGAAGACGTTTCGCCTCTCGTCCGAAAGGCATCCTCAGTTCTGTCTGTCTAATAGGGACTATCAAGTATTTATCCTCTCATGGATCATCATAGAATCCGAATCAGAATGCTGATGGCTGCATTGTAGGTGGCTGATAGATGTCATATGGCCCTTTTCCACTACCCTTTTTCAGCTCGCTTCAGCTCACTTCAGCCCGACACGGCTCGTGTTTCGACTACCAAAAAACAGCACGACTCAGCTCGCTTCAGCCCTGCTTAGCCCCTAAAACTCGCACCGTTTTGGAGTAGGGCTGAAGCGAGCCAAACCGTGCCGAGTGAGGCTGGGGGCGTGAGCAGACACTCCCCTGTGCACTGATTGGTGAGGAGGAGTGTCCTCACATGCCCACACGCCCCGCGAGCACGCTGGGATCTGTAAACACCGCAAACCCGGAAGAAGGAGAATTACGAGAATTATGAAGCCTTATGCGCCTCGCCTCATCTATACGCTCTTGTCAGTATCTGTTGGCGTTGTCGGTGACAACAAGCCACAGAACCAAGACCAGCAACACTAACGACTCCATGTCCTCCATGTTTATTGTTTACTATTTGGGTCGTGAGACTACCGCTTAAAAGATCACTGATGTCACTGTTTGCGCTGCTTAACGACATCACGTGACGTCCACCCACTTTCGCTAACTCCACCCAGTGTGTCCACCCACTTCCAGCCAGCACGGTTCAGCGCGGTTGTAGTCGAAATGCAACTCCAACAGCCCCGCTCAGCTCGACTCAGCCCAACTCAGCACGGCACGGCTCAGCCCGACTCAGCCGCGTTTGTAGTGGAAAAGCGGCAATAGACACCCACCTCTGTTCAGTGATGGTCGTTCCAGGTTGACAAAAATTAACGATCCTCTCATGGATTCTATGATGATCCTTGAGAGGATAAATACTTGATAGATAGTCCCTATTAGACAGACAGAACTGAGGATGCCTTTCGGACGAGAGGCGGCGAAACGTCTTCAAGACTTTTCAAGCAAGTCCAGTTGCTCTCTTCTACCAACCACAGACTATATTAGATTTATTGTTCACGCTTAAAACTATTCCTGTGCCATTCTTGAGGTCTCAAGACATTTTATAAATGAAAGTGAGGCCATGGCTTTGTGTATATGCTTTTAAAGTTCCTGTAGTCGAACACCAAAAAAAAAAAAGTAAAACCATTTTTACTTTAACACTCCACGGTGTTTAACTTAGGCCTCCGAAATGGATTAATCAGTAACATTAATTCTATGTAATTCTTATTTAAATATTGTACGTTATTCAAACATTACACGAGTCATTCAGCTAACATTTTTATTCAAAGCGACTAACAATAAGTGCATGTGGCCTCGGTAGCCAGGAGAATCCAAGAGCGACCAGTGCTGAAGTACAAGTGTAAACAAATAGCAGACACATACCATCCAATATCTGGAATGATCAGGGTAGGTAAATAGTTGAAGAAGCTTGGACAAATACATAGACATGGAATTATTTAAGTATGGTATGTTTATTGTTTCCAAAGTTTGACAGCATTTGCATCTGCCTTAAAATAGCCTGTGTTTCTTTCCTAGCTTTTTCTTCCTGAGCCTTTACAAGAGACATCATGGTACAGTAGGCTGGTAGTCCTATTAGACTTGAGCTCTGTGCTTATGGTTAATATGGTTATGATATTTGGCAGCCGCTTTTGTCCAAAGGGGCTTAAAATATATAAACTAGTGCTGTCAAGCGATTAAAATATTTAATCGCGATTAATGTCGCGACTGTCATAGTTAACTCGCGATTAATCGCAATTTAATCGCACATTTTTGTCACATGAAAAACCATGTAATTCTCTTATCAGCATAAAGTGAATGGGCTTGCTCACCGTTCGAACTACGGGGGTACTCGGGGGATCCGAGATCCCCTGAAACAGACATGAGATCCCTTGAAAACATGATTTGGGAAATGTTGGGGGTCTCTAAAATATTGGCAAAATGATGTTTATTGACATAGCAATCATGTGTAACGGGAAGCATTTGCATATTCGAAGTGAGCGCGCGATGGAGATCCGTGCTCTGAGACAAGCGCAAGCACCCCCCCAAGGGAAAAAAAGGGACCCCCCAAAAATATCGGCATAGTTCGAACACTGGTTGTACCAATAGTTTTTTTTTTTTTTTTTTTTAATCTTTTTTTTTTATTGCAGAGCATAACACGTCTTGTCACAGCCACTGCAAAGTGGGGCTGGAGCCGCCGATGGGAAAACGAAACCTAAGCCGAGCACCGTGGCTCTTCGGGGGAGGGCAGAGGACTCTGGCTGTGTGGGGCGTGGCATTACAGTCTAGCTGCTATCGTTTTTCTAAGCAAAGTCTCTGTTCCAAGTTCCTGGCAGTTTCAAAAGCTTATGAAAAACCTACATCATGTCACAGAGCGTTAATCTCGCGATAAAAAAATTATCGCCGTTAAAATTGAGTCAAGTTAACTCGTTAATAACGCGACATTTTTGACAGCACTAATATAAACACATTATTAGTAAACCAATACAATAATAGAATCACTCTACTCTGACAGAACCTACCTTCCAGATGATGATTGCTGCATGACTGCAGGATTTCACTTTTTTTTTGTGCGGGCTAGGCTCAACCTCAGCCTTTAAGCATACAAACTCGCCCTCACTTTTACACATAATTTTGCCAATTTTATTACCATGTAGATAATTGTACACCTCCGTGCTTTTGTAGTTCCTTTGCTCCTCACCATCAACGTCCTCGCTAAGAATAAATTTGACCATGTCAACGTAGCTGATGTTGGGCCACAACTTCATGTCGTCTGTCCATTCCCTGAGGGCAGGCGGATGGAGCACTTTGATGGTGGTATCCCCAGAGTACGTCAGAAAATCAGACCCGTGTAACCATCTTTTAGTCATCTTTGATCTTAGCAGTTAGCGTTAGCTATGAACGTCAACACAGTAGAGTGGAAGAAAGATCCTAGCTTCTGCTATGATGCAGCAATGAATCATGGGAAAGTTGTGGATATCGTGGAGCGATTTGAAAACTCATGAACGGCTTTGGATTTTGCCTTTAGAACTAAAATTTTACTAGAGGTCATGAACTTGGAGTTGAGGAAAGGAACGCAAAGAAAAGAAAGGTATTCCAAGGAAAGCACTTTTTTTTTTGTAATTTTTTTTTTCATACTTCTCAAATCGTAGTCGATCAAACCAACTTTTCGTCGCCCTGGTCAGTTTTCAATCGCCACTGGCAGTGTAGGAAATGGGTGCCCACCCCAGCGCCCGTCGCAGTCAGTTTGCAGCAAGGGCGGAATGAATTTATAAGTTGCCAGCCCCATGGGTGGTCCCTCTTTGAGGGGGTTCATCGTTCTCTCTATTTCATCATATTGAAGGACTTTTCAAGACATTTTCACTAGATTCTGTTGGTTTGTTTACCGACGCGGGCGCGGCCATATTGTTTTCGCTTAGAAATGAAACGAGCGCTCTGATTGGCTGTTGCTTTGGAGGTTCAGCCAATCAGAGAGCTCAATACACACAGCTCAGTGAAATCCACCCCAAGTCTCCCCAAGTCACATCTCTGTCTGTGACTTTGAAAACCAGCGTCCTACCACATGAGTTTGTCAAAATATCACATAAAATTGATTGTTAATTTTTCCAAATATCTGAAAATGTTGTATGACTATCTTGGGATAAAGGATAGGGTACAAAGATAGCAGCACTAACACCACGTTATTTTTTGTTAGATAGGAACTCAATCAAACATAGGTCACATATACATTTGTATACATAAACACCAGTAATTCATCTCGTCTCATTATCTCTAGCCGCTTTATCCTTCTACAGGGTCGCAGGCAAGCTGGAGCCTATCCCAGCTGACTACGGGTGAAGGGCGGGGTACACCCTGGACAAGTCGCCAGGTCATCACAGGGCTGACACATAGACACAGACAACCATTCACACTCACATTCACACCTACGGTCAATTTAGAGTCACCAGTTAACCTAACCTGCATGTCTTTGGACTGTGGGGGAAACCGGAGCACCCGGAGGAAACCCACGCGGACACGGGGCGAACATGCAAACTCCGCACAGAAAGGCCCTCGCCGGCCCCGGGGCTCGAACCCAGGACCTTCTTGCTGTGAGGCGACAGCGCTAACCACTACACCACCGTGCCGCCCCCAGTAATAAATCATAAAACTAAATTGAGTATATGAAATTACATGCATGATACATTACATGCATTGCCTCTTTTACAATTTTTCGAAAATTATGCGCTATTACGGTGGGTTATAGTTGAAATTGGGGCAGGCAACTTTTCAGAGTTGCTTGCCCTGTGGTCTGGCTGATATTTTCCGTGAATTTCCTACACTGCCACTGGCGACCGTGTGACCAAGTTTCAATCCTGTTTTCAGCTTTCAGATAATTATAACAAGCAACTTAAACAATTGTTGGGGTATTCCCATCTTGTATGTTTGGGATTAAACATGATAGGTCTCAGGGGTGTAGTGGGCGTGGTACGCGGGGGTACGCCGTCCACCCACTTCTCCCGAGGTGACAATTCCCCTGCTGGAAATTGTGAGAGGATGCAGTGCGCGAAGCAATTTGGTCACGCATGTTTGCTGGCCGTGAATGTGTGACCTGCTATGACGCTACAATGATTGTGTGTGCTTGAGACAGCAGCCCCTCCCCTCTCTGCTCCCTCACTGGCCCCAGTCGGCATGGCGACGGGCCTGAGCAGGAGCGCTGAGTCACACAAGATCTTGTCAGTTTTCTGCAGTTTTTTGCTCAGGAGCAGGCCTCGTACAACGACGAATAACTCGAAAACGAAAGCAGCTATTCACAAAATTCTTTCATAGTGAGCGCTACATGGGTCTCCTGAATACACTGATGTAATTTTTTTTGTCTGTAGTGTTCAAAATGAGGACACTAGAGCGAGTTAAAAATGAGTGACTTTTCTGTCACGTTTATAATGGGTGTCAATGAGGCCTCTCGGCTGCACTCTCCTCAGTTTGAGGCTTCTCATTCAAAAACTGTAAATCCTGTCGGTTAGGTAGACACATTCTGTGAATCAGGACAAGTGTGACTACTACTTTTGAGAAAATCATGTCTGTAGAGTGAAATTTGTGGCTGAAAACACAGTTTAAGCGAGTTTGAGCTATTTTTGAGCTATTTTTTCAAGCTCTCTACACTCTTAACTAAACGAGCTCCACTGGTGTGTAACGCAATAGACACCCATTCAAAAGCCGGATTTTCTCCCGGAACCCACATGGCGTTTGAGCCGGGACTGATCCGAAAGTGTAGAACCTAGCAGAAAAGTTGAATGCCAGATCCACAGAGGAGAAGTTTTCCTACGTTTTAGAGTTTGAATCACGTCTCTAGGTGAAAGCATGCCAGAGCAGCGGATGTTTGAAAAAGTGCTTTTTTTTTTTCAATTAATTCCATAGAAATGAATGGGGTGGAGCCGGGCCCCGCCTCCGCGGTGGGGGAATGGGGCGAGGGAGAGGAACAGAAGGAGAGAGAGAGAGAGAGGGGAGGGGAGAAGGGGAGACGTCACGAATCGCGTACCCCCACTTTAAAAATCTCCACACCACTGATAGGTCTGAATTAAATTATGCTCTGGCATGAGTCCAACATCCGTGTTAAGTTTAACAGCTTGGTGGGTTTATCTGCTTAACGGTAAGCCCTGAATTCATGTATTTTTGCAAATATCATTTGTACAGCTCAGTGAGGTAACACCCCCCCCCAAACAGGTGGTCTGTATGGCTGTAAACTGTTTGATGGAGCTCAAGAAGTGCAGCATCTTAAAACTACTGGGAAAGCACATGATATAGATACAGATGGCTAATTATCTGTCGCACTAAATGTCGCAGTTCCTTTAGTTTTCGGACCGCTGATGTAAATATTGGTGGCTTGTTGTTGGGGTTGTGATCTCCAGCTCCATGAATTCCTTAAAGCTTTTGATACTAACTGTGCTCAGTTGCATGATGTACTCCTCTTAATTGTTGTATCATGTTAGTGGCATTAAAATTATTTTTCTTTGCTTCTGCCTCAAGACACTGGTTTTTAAAACTTTGCAAGAAGTATCGGCCTCGAAAAACTACCAGACACATGACTTGACACGACATGTTTCACCTCAGGCCATGTTATTTTCCGTTTTACCCCCAGTGCATGTAGTGAGATTTGGAGATCGTGAATTTAGGCAGACAATTGACTGATTCCGGTCAATTGTCATATCACTAATCTACTGTATTGTATTGATTTCTAGGTCTGCAACACGCAAATTGCTGAGGAGCTGCTGCTTTGGAGACCCTGCCTATCTGGCCTCGTCCTCTAAAGATGGCTGAAGGCCAGAAGGCCACTGAACTCCCAGAATACCCCACAGAATGCGGGGCCACAGCAGATAATGAGGACTTGTCCCTGAAACCTGAAGCCCTGTCCTCCAGCTCTCCTACATGTGAGGAGCCAATCAGCATGCAGAGCCCTTCCAGGCCGCTGCCCCCTGGATTACTGTCCATGCCCTGCCTGCTGAAGGAACTGCGCCGAGACTCTTCCCCCGAGCCTCCGCCACTAGAGAAAGGCTCTGCCACCTCGGTCATTCAGATCTGCCCACAAGAGGACAGCGACTCCTCAGCCTACCTGCGATCACCCTCGTCTTCTGGTCATCTCGGCGATTCGGACACTCTTTCCTCAGCCGATGAAGGGGATGTGGAATTGGCTGACTCTAAGCCTGCCCCCTCTTCTCACTCTGACCCCGCCCCCAGGAAGTCGTCACGCCGCTCACGGTCTGAGAGTGACGCATCTGCTGGCCTCGCCATGGCTGCCAAGAAAAACCGCTGTCAAGAGAGGCAGGCGAACGGCGGGCGGACCCGAGAGCGGGGCAAGCGCAGCCAGAGACAGAAGGAGCGCATGCGTCTGCTCCGGCAGAAACGGGAGGCGGTTGCCAAGCGTAAGTCCCGTCCACTGGAGGACAGCAGCACTAGTGACAGCGATGCCACTGCACACTCTTCGTCATCATCGTCAACGGCATCGTCTGACAACGAGGGCGGGACAGTCAGTTTGCATCCTCCAGGTATTGCATGTGCCCACACATACACACGCTAATTTGTTGGATACTAAAAATTATTGACGTTATCATGAACATAATTCTTACGCACACAGCGTCACATAAATGGTTACAGTGTCAAGGTCACACAGTCTGAGTGCGTTCTAATAATTACTTCACTGCAGATATTTATAAAAAATGGAATGGTATTTATTTATTTATTTATTTATTTTGGTTTTACTGTTTTGTCCGTTTTTTTTTTTTTTTTAAACCAGACATGTTCCTTACTCCATCTTTTTTGTGTGTGGCTACAATTCCCCGAAAATGTTTGCAACTCCCTCCCTCTCCACTCGAACTCGTACTATAGTTCTGTTTCTCAGCACAGGGCAGGCAGACTGCACCAAAAACCCTTTGGCTATGTAACCTTTTGCTTTGGCATTGCTAACCTGAACTAATTGAAACAACACTCTGTTTTTGGCTGAGCAGCGCTGTGAACTGCTGTGCTTTTTTTTTTTTTTTTTTTTGCTTGTTTTTCAGCATGCTGCCTTTCCTCACAGCCACTTTGTTTGTTTACAAGCTCATAATGTCTGAGGTTTTATGGAAAAGTTCTCAAAATATCCTTCTAAGAGAGAACAATAATTAGGGGATGTGGGTGTTTTCGTTGCGGTATATGGACAATGGTGTGTACACAAAAAAAAAATTCTTGATTTCCTAATGCACTTCAATTTGTACGTTTACACAACACTGAATTAGTGTTTTGAAATGTTTGATTAGTACAATGATGCCATTAAACCATATTTTTAGACTGTTGCCATACCGTGTAAATTGTAATCTTGCTACCATGGTGTGGGATATGTCAGTGTCCTCAATGGACTCGATTCAGAAAACTTAGAAATGTAGAAAGGAAATTACTTTTTCATCGAAGACTGTTTAACTGCCACCGGATTCTTGAATACTGCACCCCCTTACGGCCAGACAAGTGTGGCTGAATTGCACTCAAAATCAAAATTTCTTCTGGCTACAGTCAGATCCTGTATAAAATACATTTTTCTTGCTTTCCGCTGTTTTTGATAGCAACAGTCGAATAACAAAGGATGTTACACCGCAGCCTTTCTTTAGGGCTCCCAAAACCATTGTGTATTTCAGGCTACATCCACACAACAACGGCAACGAGATTTTTTTTTTTTTTTAAATATCGCATCCAGATGGGCAACAGATCAGTAAAATATCAGGTACATATGGCAACGCTTGCTGAAAACGATGCAATACACATGCCACACCTCTACGTGCGCTGTAAGACGGTCCCATCGGAGACACCAGAACAATAGAAGAAGTAGGACGCATGCGCATTAACCCCTTCTTCTGTAGCATCAGGCACATAAAATTTGATTATTAATCAGTAGCGTAAAATAGTATCTATTGTCTAAGACACTTATTTATATTTCATATTAAAACGTCTATGTAAATTAATGCATAGAAAGCCTGGCCAGGCGCTGAACGTTCTTCTGCCTTCACTTTAAGAGAAATTCAGGGCGAGCATGAGCCTAGGAAGTCTATAAGGTTCTTCCCTGTCACTGTCACACGCACACACCTTCTCACTCCCTATCCTATGGATATAGTCCCTTTAAATCACGTGCTTGTTTTTTGAATGGAGACGCGGAAAGAGGAATGAATGGGGGTAGATGGAAGCCGGTACGCCAACATTTCTGATATCCTCCAGAATTCTTTAATGGTCCGGAATAAATTGAATGCTACACGTTGATGGATTACTTTGTTCTTCTACGCCTTCTTTGAGGAATGTATTGTCGGACTTAAACCAACATCTGAAGAGGTGAGATCGCTCCTTTTTTTTTTTTCCCTATTTTTGCTGGCAGGATTGTTTTTGGAAAGCGCACGGGCGGTGCGCGGTTTTGGTTATGCTGCTTCTGCAGTGTTTGGACTAAAGACTTTGCCCTAAGGGCTATATTCTCTCTCTCTCTCTCTCTGCACCATTACACAATAAGTATTCACAGTGAAAATATTTTGTAAGCGCGTTTCATGAACCAAGTTATAGGATTTGTTGACAACTCGCATCGAGTTCGTTACACTTCTACCCGGCGTGAAGCATTCGCAGTCATGTGGTTGTGATGTCATTGTAAACAAATCCGTTCTACTCATCCATACGACTTCGCAATGGCGCCGTTGCCAGATTTTTCCACTCTGGAACCCATTCTCAAAAGATTTCGTTTTGGGGCACCCAAAACGCCGGTGCCGTGTGGACGCCAGGCCGAAACGATAAACAGTTTTATCAGATTCACCTGAATCCGTTGCCGTGTGGACAGGGCCTCAGTATAGTCGTTAAAAACAGCAGTTAGACTCAACTACTTTTAGGTACTCCCTCTCTCCATCCATCTGTTTTTCTACCGCTTGTCCGGGTCCAGGTTGCGGGGGTAGCAGCCTAAGCAGAGCAGCCCAGACATCCCTCTCCCCGGCCACCTCCACCAGCTCTTCTGGGGGAATACCGAGGCGTTCCCAGGCCAGCCAGGAGATGTAATCTCTCCAGTGTGTCCTGGGTCTGCCCCGGGGTCTCCTCCTGGTGGGGCATGCCCAGAAAACCTCCCTTGGGAGGTGTCCAGGAGGCATCCTAACAAGGTGCCCAAACCACCTCAACTGACTCCTTTCGATATGGAGGAGCAGCGGTTCTACTCAGAGTCTCTCCCGAATAACCAAGCTTCTCACCCTGTCTCAAAGGGAGAGCCCAGCCACCCTGCGGAGAAAACTCATTTCTACCGCTTGTATCCGCGATCTCATTCTTTCGGTCACTATCCACAGCTTGTGACCATAGGTGAGTGGGAGCGTAGATGGACCAGTAAATTGAGAGCTTTGCTTTTTGGCTCAGCTCTCTCTTTACCACAACAGACCGGTTTAGCATCCGCATCACTACTGACGCTGCCCCGATCCGTCTGTCCAATTCCCGCTCCACTTTACCCTCACTCGTGAACAAAAATTTTAGGTACTAATTAATTTAAAAAAAAAAAAAAAGAGATAATATAAGAAAATATGTAATTTCGTAAATTGATGCATTACATGATTAAAATGTGTACAATCTCATCGCATCATTTCCAGTACTATGACATTATAATGACAGCCGATGCACTAACTGTTCATCCTGATAGCAAACTGATGGGACTCTTTGGTGCTAAGGTGAGAGTTTTGAGTTCGTATTTGTTGTCTCTTCCAGATCAAAGAAAGCACTGTAAAATTACACAATACATATGAAATCAACTCTGGTCACTTCGTATGTACTTGCAAAACAATTGAGAAGCAAACTTATAAGAGACCACGTAAAAGTGCACGAGGTAACAAATAGTGGTATGTTAAACATGTACCATGCATGTCATCATTAGTGCTGTTCCTATGCAGTTAAATCCAGGTGCAGTTCAAGCACGATGACCGTAAAAGTGAACAATAAATTGTAAGTTGGTCATTTATATTGTTTTGTATTTGGATGGGACACTGAAAATTTCCACAAATTTAAACGTGGAAAAAGGATTCCAGCCTTCAGGGACGCGTTTTAATATTTGGAAAAACAATCCTAGAATGACCTGGCAACCCACCTGGTGGCACAGTAGTGTAGTGGTTAGTACTGTCGCCTCACAGCAAGAAGGTCCTGGGTTCGAGCCCGGTGGTCAACAGGGGCCTTTCTGTGTGGAGTTTGCATGTTCTCCCTGTGTCTGCGTGGGTTTCCTCCGAGTGCTCCGGTTTCACCCACAGTCCAAAGGCATGCAGTTAGGTTAGCATGGGGCAGCCATGGGCTGAAGTAGAAGTGTGACGACTAATCGATCTCCGATCTATCGATCCATTTCAATCCGGGATTCAAAAATCAATTAAAATTTAATGAGTCATGATTCGCTAACAAGACCTAATTTCATCCCGATAACCCAAGATGCATCACTATTTTCAACAAACAGCATAATTTTGACATCAAAAATTCGATTCAGTATCCGGAGCTGTACGTGGGTGCAGTTATAGCAGTCTCGCGAGATCACGCAGTGCCTCGTGAACAACATGGCGGACAACTCGGAATTCCTGAAGCCACCGGCTTTTAAAAGCCCACTTTGGTGGCATTTCTTACTGTCTCATGACAGAAAACAAATGTTGTGTAAGCTGTGCAAGTCATCCAAGTTTCCTCATCATGGCAATAAATTCCTGCTATCTCAGAACTTATTGAATCTCAGTGCCTTCTGTTCTCTCTGGACAATCAATGTTGTGTGTCGAGGTGTTATTCACTTGAACACAAGTGACTGTATTTTTGTGTTTTAAGAGTTTGAGACAAAAGTCATGACGTTTTCATTCCTTTTTTTTTTTGGTTTGTTTCTTAGTGTTTTGCGGTTTGAAAATGAAAGTGACAAATGACTGAACTGTGATCCATTCATAGTTACATTCAGTGGAGTGACTGGAGTCTGAATAAAGACTAGAGGCAACACAATTTTTTTTTTTTTTTAATTGCTCTACATTTCTTGGTTGACATTTAACAGAATATTGACAATGATTTGCATCAGTTATAAAGTGGAGGACAAAAAATGTGAATTGTGATTCAAATCAAATCATGAAAAAACTGAATCGTCACACCTCTAGGCTGAAGTGCCCTTGAGCAGGGCACCAACTGCTCCCTGGGTGCTGCAGCATAGCTGCCCACTGCTGTGTGTGTGTGTGTGTGTGTGTGTGTGTGTGTGTGTGTTCACTGCTTCAGATGGGTTAAATGCAGAGGAAGAATTTCACTGTGTACGTGTGACAAAATAAAGGCTGCTTCATCATATGTGACTGCTGTTCTGGTACTTTTCCTATTTTGTTCTTGTCTTATGGCGTATTCACACCTACGTTGTTTGGTCCGGACCAAACGAACCAAATTTCCCTTGGTCCGGACCTTTTGGGTTGGTCTGAATACAAACCACCGAACTCTGGTCCGGACCAAACAAGCGGACCGAGACCGAGCTGCAAGGTCGGACTCGGTCCGGACCAAAGGAACCCTGGTGCGGACCTTTTGGAGGTGTGAAAGCAGACCGGACCTAATCCGACAGTTTTGCTTTTTTGTACCTCGGGAGCTTCCGTCGTTTGTCGAGCATTATGGGAAACAGAGTCTTGACACTCCACCGCAAAGCGCAAACACTGTTTCGGTTGTCAAAGGAACCTTACAACAGTCGTTTAGTCATTCAGACCAGTGGTAGGCTAGACTAGAGTACAAAAAATGAGTAGGGGGCAAACGTGGGCCGAGGAAGAAACGCGTACCCTTGTGGATATATGGGTAAATGTCCACATACCTGAGCTTTTGGAGAGAACACACAAAAATGCCGACGTGTTTGCTGTATTCAGTGAGAAAATGAAGGAGAAGGGGTTCACGCGCTCCCCAGAACAGTGCTTTGTGCGCGTGTCGTCTCTGACCAATAGCTGAACGACCTCAGGGCGCGTGGCTTTGTTGACAGATTTTGGTCCGCTTACTAAAATGTACAGTGTGAAAGCAAACCGCACCAAAATAAAAAAAAAACATTTGGTTCGGACCAAAGCAAGTGAACTATCGAACTATCCTGGTCTGAATACACCCTTAGAAAAGCGTAATGCTGGCTGAAAACCGTGCATATCCGTGCTTATGTTCCCTCAAATTAGTACCATGTCCTATTTCAGGATGTAGGCCGAAGGGAATAAATGTTATCACGACTGTTGATTTAGATCAAAAAAAGAATTCTGAACACTTTTTAGGAAAACGCTTATCAGCTACTTCAAGCAAAGTGACTCAGAAGAACATGTGGAAGTCACAAAGTGATATGAGAACACTGGAATATATTAGTGGCAGATGGTGACACAGGGAGTGCATGAAAACAGCTCAGGAATGTCATGAAAAGCCAAAGTTAACAAAAGTTGAAACTATCGAACTGATTGAAAGAACTATTAATGGAAATTTTAAATGCAACAAGTGCTTGTAGTGAAGGATGCTCGAGATGTAGGACAGCATTCTGTAAAAGAGAAGCAAAATTTAGAGAAGGAATTCAAACCAAATGGAAAATTTATATTTACATGCTTACATTTGGCTCTACATCCTTAATACTGTAACATAATGCACATTAAATACTTTGATTGTTGATAATTATATTAAAGCTAGACTACCTTTCAGATTTTTCAAGTTTAGGTCATAAAAAGAATTTTCCCCCGACACCCAATTATTTTTGCTTAGTGGACCGAAAGCTGCTAAATTCAAATCACAGACTTCCAATTTTATTATTATTATTTTTTAAAAATAGAACAATTAATGAATTTCAGGCCACGTGGGCCTAAATTCTCCGCTATTTATTTATTTTTCCTGTTTTACTGTGACGCAATACAAGATGCTACGTCATGCATCACATGGTGGGCTTTCCCCGTTTGCGCAAGGCATTGTGGGATACAAATTTATTTTAATTTTTTTAAGAAGAAGAAACCTTTATTCGTCACATGCACACTTCAAGCACAGTAAAATTCATCCTCTGCATTTAACCCATCTGAAGTAGTGAACACATGCACACACTCAGAGCAGTGGGCAGCCACACCAGAGCGCCCGGGGAGCAGTCAGGGGTCAGGTACCTTGCTCAAGGGCACCTCAGCCCAAGGCCGTCCCACGTCAACCTAACTGCATGTCTTTGGATTGTGGGGGAAACACACACGGGGAGAACATGCAAACTCCACACAGAAGGGCCCTCGCTGGCCGCTGGGTTCGAACCCGGAACCTTCTTGCTGTGAGGCGACCGTGCTAACCACTACACCACCGTGCTGCCCCAATTTGAAACAGGAAAGGGAAATGGAGGACGCGAGTGTGCGAATGAAACGTGGAAGACCGAGTACAGTAACGGAAAGCGAGAAGAAAAGACGTTATGTTGCGAAGGAAAGGAAATGCAGGACTAAACTAATAAATATCGGCGGTTAACGAGCTCCTCGGTGTGATCAGGTGTTCATTTAGCGACAGAATGATGTAGCGGTCAGTGCACGGTCAAAGGTAAACATGCGCATGCACACACCGGACTTCCTCTGACTGCACGAAGTGAGTGATTTCATGCACATTATTTTCTAGGGAATCCCTTCAAATTAAATAACTTCCCAGCCACAGAATGGCCTGTGTGTGGGTTTTTTGTTTATTTTATTTTTTAAGTGATAAACAAACACGCTACCGAAATAAACCTGTATCACAATGAAGAAATTTCAGAGGGAACTAAATTTCACCGATTTTATGAAATTGAAAGGCGGTGGACTTATGAAACGGGCGGTAAATAAAGTGCAAGTCAAAATTAATATATGCAGTTTTCTGCATCACCTAGCATGCTATCTACTATAGAGCAATTCCAGCGTTATGGATGTGACACTTGAACTCAAAATGGCAACAAATGATCCAGTGCATGTTTTATTGTCTCCCAGTATTTAAACAGGTGTTGCATATTTTAAGGCTGTACCATACTGGAGAAGTGATAGAACAAGAGCAATTCCCATAGTACATCTAGGGCATGCCAGAAAATGCCAATAAAAGATGCGTTATGGATGTGACAGAAAAAGTATCACTTTTCTTGGGTGACTGTACATTTTTATCAAACTCTGTGAAATTGTAAACCTAATGTCGAGATGGAGATATCCATTTGATAGAGGGGTCCAAGGTGAATATTAAAAAATCTCTGTTTAAAATATTTTATATTTCATGCAGAGTTTCGGAAGGAAAAGTCAGCGTTATGGATGTGACGAAATTCCGTTATGGATGTGACGTATAATAAGCAAACGACATCTCACCAGTGTTTGTACGGAAGCTTTCTGGAGCACAGCGCAGGGTGGTCTGGACAGGTCTTGCAGTAGAAAGGCATCTGCTTCCTCCCTCTCCATGCATCATCTGGACTGCATTTCCGAGAGGAACAGACTTTGCAGTCTGGATGCGACTCTTTTTGTGTGCGCGCGTGCAGTCGGAGGGTGTGCCAAGTGGCCTGGTAGGGTGGAGTAAGGTTGATTTGCCTGTGTCTCAGTCACCCCTTCACCACAAGTTCTCTGAAATTCAGTGGGTATTGTATTGCCACTCTCCTTGTGCAATATATGGGAGTTCACAAGTGCCATCTCTCGAATATGATGGAACAACTGATTGTACCATTTCATTGCACGGTATTGGTAACTATAATACAAAGAGCTGATTGCCGCAATGTTGTACGCCTATGAAGTGATTATAGTGCGTAGCACGCTTTAGTTTTCGTAAAATTCTGTCGCCATCAGGACCCTTGCATCACACTTGTTTATCACCTGGATGTCATGCACCATAGAGAGGATGAGGACTGTGCCAGAGTCTTGAAAGGATGCAGATAGTAGTGGGCATTTCTCAAAAGAGAGGGGTGTCAGAAGGTCAGCTGCAAAACCCGGAGTTGAGGAGGGTGCATGTCTTTCCTGTTCACGATAAAGGCCTCTGCATGCTCTTGCGACAAGGCTTTCGTAGATAGCTTTTCACAGACAGTTGTAATTTATCGTTGAGCGGGGAGTAATAGGCGTGCGCGATGTTATTCACCGCCACAACGCAAGGGGGCGCGAAGTCGCGAAATCGCTAGGAGTAGTTGGTGGGTGTGGTTAGTGGAGTGTTTATCCTCCGGTTACTTATAATGACTAGAACTGGAGTCGTATAGATGTACGTACTTCCTCACTTCCTCGATCAACCGCTCTTCGTGCTGCTCCATCTTCGCTCGTGTTTTTAAAAATGGTGGTCGTGAAAACAAAACAAACCGGGAAAGAAGGGAAGCGGAAGTGCGTGTACAGCGGATGTAGAGTGGACCAATCAGAGCCCTCTTGTCTGCGACGCTGTCTGCGAGGCTTCTGCGGTGGTCACAATTTTTGGGAGGTGCGCGCAGAGCGTCTGCGAAGGTGTGTGGGGGGGGCTATGCAGACATCATCTGCGACACCGTCTGCGAGGACTACGTTGTCAGCATAAATTGGCCTTAATAGTGCCATACATGCCGGTGTTTTGCTGAAAAACAACAGGAGAGGTTTTGCAGCTGTTGGTGTCCACCACCATGTTTCTCTTCTCTCAGCAAGCCAACAGCAGCACTATGGCCGATACCCAGAGCCCAGTTGCAACTGAAGGCCTATCTGGTTTTTACGCAAGACAGACAAATGTAGTTACTGATTGTCTAACAGAGCAAAATTTTTCAGGCCAAAGTCATTTTTGTTTGTCAAGTACTGATGAAAAAGCACACACTTCTGTGGAAAGAAACTATCAATTTATCAATGGAGAGGGGTTGGTAGGGGTAGTGCTCCCTCTGAAAACTCTACGGCCTTAGATTCATGAATGCGCAGATTTTGAAACGTGGATCATCACCTGGTTGACCCCTCTTCATTTTCAGAGCATTATTGTTGAACGGAAGGCAGGTGGATAAGAGCTGAAAGTGGTTTCATGTCATATCACGGGGTGAAATTTGTTGTCAATTTGGCAGGTGGTCCAGTAATCTGAAATCTTTGGTTTGGTTGTCAGACCCATGCTAATCTGAATGGCCAAAAAAACACCCAAGTCTCAGTACAACCTGTGGGTTTGAAATCTCACAGCCAAGAGTGAATGGCTAACCAGCAGTTGGATGTAATAACATCTCAACATAGCGATTTGTCTCGGCTACTATGTCACGTGCTTCCTGTCGCATACTGCAGATCCTTATAGCGCCAAACTCTGTGGGGACTAGGCTGTGGGTTGGTCTTGTCTGATGGGAGGATCCCTTTTGACAGCTTCCTCTCCCCGCTGTGGCCACAGACTCGCTCATAAGTCAGCCGTTACCACAGAACGTCTCCCTCACCTCCACAGCCGCTGAGTTGCAAATCTGTTTCTCCTTCCTCCCACGGCTCACACACCAACTCCTCTTCTCCAAACTTGAAAAACTCTTCACTGTCCCAGTTGAATATAAAACTCTAACGTGTATTGATATTTAGCATCAATGAACTTGTTGCTTGAAGTCGAGTGAATAATTGAATTGGCATATTTGTACATTTAAACCAATCGCAATCTGTTTCACGCCTGGCGCCAAAAGGATGCTTTGCCCCCTCAATTGTACTTTCTGCCCCCAGTTTGTTTTATGTACCTTATAGACCTCTTGCACATGACGTCACGCATCACGTGATAATTACACCTGGGGGTCAGACACCATCTTTCGTGTAAGCAAGGCTTAATCTGTCTTTAGTACTGTTCATTTTTGCGCTGTTTTTGGTTGTTCAAATCGAGAAAAAGATGAGGTATTACCGTCTTCCTGCGATCAAGAGAAATGTTAGCAAAGAGAAGCAAATGCTTCAAGAACAACGAAGAAATGAGTGGTTAAAGACAATACGATGGGAGGAGTAAAGCCTGAAATTTCCAGAGGAATTTGCGATTTGTATTTAAAAAGTATTTTTAAAAAATAGAAAGTCAGACGTGAGTATGGAAGAGTTTGCTTAAGAATCTCGTTTTATTTTTTCTGCTTGCATTTGAGTCAGCTGCTTCATGAAAGTGTTGGATTTTCTTCCAGAGGAACCAACTTCCTTATTCAACACGGAAAACCCAGATTGGTTTCAAACAACTCGGTCATAACTCAGTAAAAAAAAAAAACAACAAGGAGTGACATGCGCAATATATCCTGAAAGAACGGAAAAGATTAAGAGCAGAAAGCACTGAAGCTTTGTTTCTGTTATCAGAGGAACCCAGTCCTGTGCAAAATGTCACCATGGAGCCAGAGTGTAGTAATGAACCTCCAGTTTGAGAGAGTTCTACACAAACAGACTGAACTTTACAACAGCTGCATGCATGTGAAATGGAAATAAATCAACCAAGGCAGGACAAACTATTTTGGATCAGTGTTATTGTCCGTTACACACTGATCAACCTGTGTGACTCAGTTGTGCCTTTTGAATAGAGAATAAATGAAGAGGGAACTGAACATTAACCATTTATTGAAATTATTATTACAGGGGTGATTATAGTTACAATATGATGATGGCTACAGCTGGAATGTGTTGATTCTGTTAGCGTTTGTAATTATTGTACCACCATTAGATGAAATTTTAAATAAAATCTTACAATATTGTTTGAAAGTCTAGAGCAATATATTTTATTTTACAAATAACACTTCAGATATTGTTTTAACAATAATAAGCATCAATGGATAAATGATGGAATGCAAATAGCTGTGTAACGAGATGTGCGTGGAGTTGCTGAGACATGGAGGGGTGGGGATACCACCTAGCCCACAGTTTGGGTTGGAGTCCTTTGAGAGTAAATGCTTTGGCTTTCGCAACATTCTGTTCCTAAAAGCTGATGTTGGGGGGAGTCTTTACACAAAGGAGGTTTTCTTGCTTTTGTAGTGGCTTTTTATTTATTTATTTTTTTAAACTGTCGTTCCATGTCAGGACTCTTTGGGGGGGGGGAAGAAGGTATATTCCAACATGTAGCTAACACTCGGCCACAAATCTGCACTGTCACTCCCAGTCATTTTGAGATTTTGTATGGATCAGAACCACTAATAAAGTCTAATTTCCACGTATATCTATCCTGCGCTTCTTTCTGACTAAGATTATCCAAGTAATCCAGTAGTAGAGCTTTTTTTTTTTTTTTAGCTGTAGTTTTCTTCGGACAAGAGCAACAGACGCCGGACATCTTCACTTGGCTTCAATATGTAAACAAGGCTCGCTTGTCCCCCAGGTATAGGGTAGCGACAGTTGCTAACGTAAATGTGACCTCAGTGCAAGGAGTGTATAGGAAAAAAAAAGCCCACTTATTTCAGAACCACGGACAGCACTATTTGTTGTGCATTGTCCCGAGACTTGAACCTTATGGCGTGGTTTTTTTTTAAAGTGAAAACCGTTTAATGTAGGTTAGTTTTCTTGTGAAATAGCTAGTTCAACTTTGTTTCCGGTCGGGTAACCGGAAACAAAGGTGGGTTTTTTTGGCCTTATGTCATCATAGTGTTTTGTTGTCATAATAGCGCAATACCAATGTTTTAATTGGGTAGATGTTATAGTGCCAGTGATGATGCTCTTCTGGAGTGCATGCTTGCCCTTGGCATTCTAGAATACAAACATTGTGGGTGCATATATGTGCCTGTGGCAGTAAAAGGATTAAACACTGAACAAAAAAGTACAGAGGCAAAATCAATCAAGAACAAAAATAAGAAGTGGCAGTGCAAATAGAGTTCACTATCTTGTGTTCACACGAGTTTTTCCTCTTTTTGACAT